>NC_133342.1:49598483-49698483 GCF_030506205.2 Paramisgurnus dabryanus
TGTTGCTTTTTAAGTGCACATTATAAACGACTTCGACTCATAATGATTTTAGATTGATAAGGACTTTCTACTGACCAAATGCATGAAACACAGAATCGTAGCCTTGCGATTCAGAATCGATTTCAAACAGGCATTTTAATGGGACACACGATTAATCGTTACAGCCCTATCTTATAGCTATACTTCCTGATTATAACATTAGCTGCGTTTACATGGACATTTGTAATCGGTTTAAATGTTTAATCTGAATAAAAATGCTCCATGTAAACACCTCAATCAGACTAAAATATGCCAAGCTGATTAAAAATCTAATCCGCTTGATAGGGGTGGTTTATACCTTTTGTAATACACTCAAAAGGACGTGTTAACACTTGATCGGATGGATAAATGAAACTGGGACCCTCTGCGCATGTGCAATCCCCTTCTTCTTTTCTTTTTTTAATGGAGGTTGGCAAACCCACTGAACGGTGTATTACTGCCACCTACAGGACGGGAGTGTTGAGCATTTGCACATGTGCAATGACGTACAATTAGCGCAATAACGTGTGACCCAAATAACAGAGAAACATGTGCAAAGTTTCTGCAGATTGCTATCCTCAGTGCTCCTCCCAGTGTCTTGTCAATCTTAAAATGTTCCTAATCTCCTTCCAATCCCCTGATAAGTGATATGAGACAGCATTGTCCGGTCAGTCCATTATTTATAATCCACAAACGGATCCACTGATTGATCCACAAATGCGGGTGTTTGGACTCACTCTCAACCGCAGACGGTCTCTGCAGCACCGCGTGAAGTAAAATAAGCTTTTTGGGCACACATGAATCTGTGTTTCTACTGCTGCTTGATAATCAAGAGGCACAAAGCTTTGTGGGCTCGTCGTTTATTAATTTTGACCTGAAATAGACGCACAACGATTTTAGGAGGATAATTCGTATGTGTATCTTAAAACAGTGCAAAACTATAATTGTGCAATGTGTGCATGTCAAATGACCAAATCTGATTTAAAGCTTTGTGTCATATAAACACCCACACCAATCCGATCACATTATTAAGTGTTCATGTAAACGCTATGATAGGATTTATCAATCGGAAGGATTTTATTCCGATGGAGGCAAAATGTGTACATGTAAACTTAGCTATAGTGTTGCTTTCGTCAACGAAAAGTATGACGAAATATAGTCGTCAACGAACCTTTTTCACGTGACGAAAACGAGACGAGACGTAACGAAAATGCTGGTCATGTGACGATGACTATAATAAAATGTATAATGCAATATTGTTGACGAATAAAAACGAGACTAAAAGTGGTTTACAAAATAAAAACTAGGCTAAAATGTCTCTTCATTTTCGTTGACCAAAACGAGACAAGACGAAATGTTATAACGTTATTTCGTCTTTTACCCATCTCAGCATCTCCGCGCCCCCACCACCTGACTGCAGGTGATCATGTGTGGTGTTGGCGCTGCGTAGATCAATCAAAACATGAAAGTACCGCGAGAGTGAGTAGAAAGCATGCGGAGCAGTCTGCTCTCGCGATGCTTTGATATCATACGCCACCATTTGCACGTTAATGGGCATTTCAAACAGTGTACGCGGCAACCTCACGACATGCGGAAAGCGGAGAAAAGGGGGCGGCTATAGAGGTGAAGCGGAGTTGGTCCACAAGCCTTGCTCGTGCACCTAAGATCCTCTCCCTTTTACGGACACTCTTCATGGCAGTCGCTGTTGAAGATAAACACATTTCCACTAAATGCTGCACAAAACGCTTCCACTACACGAGAAACGCTGTAGCCGCGCGGCGATTCCGACCGGGAAGATGCAGCATTCTGGCTCCAAATGTAAAAGAAAAGTCCAAAATAAATCCCGTGCATCACTTTCAGGTCAGTTCAACAAGCCTGTTAAAATCTATAGCTTTGATTGCTGACACCACCAGTATAACAATGTACAAATTTATATCATGTAAAAGTTGTTTAAATGACATTGTGCTGCGTTGCGTTTTGAAACATTGTAAATATATCTATGCTAAAGACATTCGTTGTTTTGTATATGTTTAATAACTACACTTATTTATTATTTAAATAAACAAAACATACTTCGCTGAATACTTGAGTATTAAATCAATCAAACACCTGTACTGTTGAGAACATAATCATACATACCAACTTTGCTTTTCTTAATAGACATCTGATGTTTTCTTAAAGCTGACTTTTAATTTACTTACAAGAAAAACATTTAGTAATTCTCCAAAATCGCTTGGATTTATACTGACATTTAAGATCAGCTTTGTCACATTAGATTAAGCCAAAGTCCATTAGGTACACTGGTGGTAACGTACAGATGCAGAAATATAAACTATAATAATATATAATTACATATGTATGATTGTAGTTTGTGCTGCTGTCAAAATACAATTATAAATGTTAACAATAGCATATTTCTATTCTCACACATACTATAGTTGTGTGTGACCCATTTGACCTTGTGTGTGTGTGTGTGTGTGTGTGTGTGTGTGTGTGTGTGTGTTTGCTTAGACTACTTTTGTTTTGATTATGTAGACTTTTATGTAGACTCTTACGAACAGTCAAGTCACTCACTCAGAGGATAGTAAAATAAATATCTATTCAAATCAGAGCATCTTCCATGTCTGGAATGGATGTATTCTTGGGTCTATAAGGTAACAATAATATAACTTTTGTTTGAAATGGGTTTGGCTAAAAGAAAATATTGTTTTGTCTATAATACTATTAGGTCATTATACTATATGGGTTAAATAGAATGCATTACTAAAAAGAGACTAAATACAATTTCACTGACTAAAACTAGACTAAAATGTCATCAGTTTTCGTCGACTAAAACTAGACTAAAATAGTAATGGATAAGTCTGACTAAAATAAGACTAAAATGGCAAGAATTTTAGTCGACTAAAACTTGACTAGACTAAAAAGAGTATGACGTGACTAAAACTAATAAAAACTAAAATGACAGCTTGACACAAAGACTAGACTAAAACTAAAATGAAAACAGGCTGCCAAAAACAACACTACTTAGCTATTGACATTTGTTTTCTGAAAAGCTCTTAATCTGTTACTTACTTACTTAGGCATGTTACTCCAAGGAGGAGCATAGGCCACTGACAATATTTCTCTACCTCGTCCTGTTCTGTGTCAGCTTTTCTAGATCATGCCATCTGTAGCCAGCTCTTTCCATCTTGGGTGTGACACTCCTCCTCCAGGTGTTTCTTGGTCTCTCTTTACCACGTTTTCCCTATGGATTCCCAAAAGCTCTTCGTTCTTTATTTTATCAGGCCATCTGATGTTAAAAATACAGGCAGTGGTTGGTGAAGACTTGTAGCTTGTTCAGGAGGATTTTTGTTGTTTTCCACATCTCAGATCCATAGAGTAGTATGGTTTTTATGCTGGAGTTGAATAACCGTACTTTGGTCTTGAGTGTGATGTTACGTGCCCTCCATATGGCCCCCATCCTACCAAATGCATCTCTTGCCTTTCCTATTCTCCTCTTTACATCTCCTTCTGAATTGCCATCACTCGCTACCTCACTTTCTAGTTAAATCAAGGACTTGATGTCCTCTAGTGGTTGGTGGTTAACCATCAGGCTGGCAAACGTCTTTGTATTGGCCCTGAGCACTTTGGTCTTCTGTATGCTAATATCGAGACCTGTCTTTGCTGCCTTCTCTTCCACCTCTCTCAATTTCTCTTGCATTTTTTGGTGATTTTGGGATAGTAATGCTATATCATCTGCAAAGTCTGTAGTCTGCATCCAGTTGTGTGTACACACAAGGTCCACTGAATCCCTTTGTGTTTGTTGTCCGTGGCTTGTCGCATGATCCATTCGACTACTAAGAGGAACAGTAATGGTGAAAGTAAGAAGCCTTGCCTTACTGAAGTGGAAAGCCTCTGTCAGCTGGCCTTCATGTATGATTCTATATTGCTCTCAAGAATAGGTGTTCTTGATGATGGTGATTACTTCTTTGGTATGCCATAGAGTCTCATCAGTTGCCAGAGCAATTCCCTATTCAGACTATCGAATCCTTTCTTGAAGTCCAGAAATACTGTAAGTTGGTGACTTAAACTCTTTTGACTGCTCATGAATGTTTCGCAGGGTTGCTATTTGGTCGGCACATGATCCATTTGGCTTGAATCCAGCTTGGTTGTCTCTAAACTCTGTATCCACTTCTGCCTTGAGGCATTACAAGATTATCTGGATTAGGATTTTGCCTGGTCCTACCAAATAGGTCATATAGTATTTGCGAGGATTTCAATTCAATTCAATTTTATTTATATAGCGCTTTTCACAATTTGGTAATTGTATCAAAGCAGCTTTACATAATAGCGTTACATAAAAAGGATGTTTCTATATCTGCTTTAGAAGCTTCTGCCGGTATTATCTGGACCTGGTGCATTGTTGTTGTTGGAGAGCCTGATAGCATTTTTAATCTCTGCTTTGGTTGGCCATCTGCAGTCAACTGACAGGGAGGCTTCTGCAGGTTGTATGTTTGCTCTTACTGCCGGAGATGGTTGGTTCAGTAGGTGCGAGAAGTGCTCGACCCACCTCTTCATTTGTTGTTCTTCTGTATTCAAAATCCTTCCTCCCTTTTCTTTGACTGGGTGGGTCCCTCACTGATATTTCTTGGTCAGGAATCAGATGTTGTCATAGAGAGCTTTGATGTTGTTCTGCCTTGAAGCTTCCTCCACTTCTGCTGTAAGCTTGGCTACAAAGTTTCTCTTATCTCTCCTAGCACTCCTTTTTATCTCCCGTCTGCTCTACCATATTTTTCCCCAGCTGTTTTCTTAGCTGCTGTTCTGATCGGGTATCAGGTGAGATCCATTCTTGGGGTGTTCTTTTTTTTGGGGCCCTACTGATGCTTTACGTGCCCCTGTAAATGCCTCCTTTACTTGCTGACAATGCTTTTCTATTGTTCTGGGTTCCTCTTCCATTTCTTGTAGTGCTATGAAGCAGTTTTTAGGTTCTATTTGGAAGTCTGCTTGTTCATCTTTTCTGGTCAGTTGTGACACATTGTAGCACTTGCCCATTGAGGAATTGTTATGGTATTTTTTCAACTTTAGTTTTAAAGGGGTCATAGCGTGAAAATGTGATTTTTTTCATGTTTAAGTGCAATAATTGTGTCCCCAGTGCTTTTATCAACCTAGAAGATGTAAAAAAGATCAACCCAGTAACTTAATTTGAGTAAGCCATTTTCTGCAAGCATGTGAAAAATGTGGTTGTTCAGATTTCGCCTGTTTTGTGAGGTAGGTAGCAAGGGGAATTACAATAATACCGCCCCCTTTATCTGCACCATCCAACCACAGCATTGCCATTTATTGCAGAGAGAAAGAGGGAGAAAAGAAGGACTTGACAGCACAATTGACTTTCAATTACAACAAACCACCATCATTGTGATCAGTGTTTTCATTTCTTCTGCTCATTTGCATTTTAAAGGACACACCCAAAAACAGCACACTTTTGCTCAGGCCTTCAAATTTGCGATTTTAGCATGCTATAATAAAATATCTGTGGAGTATAAATTTAAGTGAGCTTAAACTTCACATACACACTCTGGGGACACCAAAGATTTATTTTACATCTTAAAAATACATCATAATATGACCCCTTTAAGTTGGCTTTCAGTAGATGGTTGTCCATGCCTGCATCAGCACCTCTCTTTACCCGATCTTGAAGGCTTCTCCTGAATCTCTTGGAGATGCAGAAATTATCTATTTGGTTTTCTGTATTTTTGTTAGGGGATACCCAAGTTGCCTGTTGACATGGTTTGTGGGGAAGAGGGTTCCACCAGTGACAAGATTGTTGTTAGCACAGTGGTTGGCCATTCTCAGTCATCACTCCCAGGCCATGTCTTCCCACCACTTGTTCAAAGCCGGTGTTATTGTTGCCAACCTTTGCATTTAGATCACCCATTAAAATAGTGGATCTTTCTATTTGCAATTTCTGGTTTCTTCTAGCATTTGGTAGAGAGATTATTTTGCCTCCTCTGTCCTGGTGCACAAGGCAGTGTATGAACCATTCTTAGTCTGTTCCCTCTCCTGAGACCAGTTTGCCAAGGAAGACCCTACCAGGAGCACAGAGCTTCAGACAACATAGCTCTCAGGTTCACCGGCATGCACAAACCTCTCCACCGCAATAAAGTGATGGCTCTAGGAGAGCCAACTGTTAATTTGGTATTTAGAAAACAAGGTCTATTGGCAGATCTAGTCGTTTAGTCATCAAGGAAACAAATTGAAATTATGAATAACATAAAACCAAAATAGATGTCAGAAAAACTTTAACAAACATCTCAAAAGATTTCCCAATTTGCTTAAAAATGAAGGCATGATCAATATAGGTTACTCCAGTGGTAAACACACCAAAATACAATCAATTATTCTCTTAATATGCGAACCTTTAGACATATTGTGTATTGTTTTAAAATGCTAACAAGAATCACACAACAGCCTGCTTGCTTTCATTAATGAATTTGTGTTTTTTTTACACGTAAGATTAAAAGATTTTAACAGAACACACTGGACTAATATTGAGTCTGAAGTTTCAGACTGGAGTGTAAATACACTGCATGGTTACTCAAGACTAAATAGGAATTTAGAACATTTAATGTGTTCTTAATCTTTTTACTTTACCTTCATTGCGATTTCTGTCTTTTCTGCTCTGGATGGGTAGCTTTAAACCATATCCAAGATGCATGTCGATTGGCACGTCAACTGCATGGGGAGCTGCACAGACTGACTGACAACTGGAATTAAAGTATTGTGAGATCAGACTGCTTGTTATGTTTTTGAATGGCTCCCACAGCACAATGTCATAGCTTTTCTGTGCAGTGCCACATTAAGATAAGAGCAAGGGGCCCCCAGTGGTTAGGGGCCCTACACAGATTGCGTACCCTGCGTATAGGGAGGATCAACTATGCATCAGTCACCGGCCCTGCAGAGCCTCATTTAAGTTGCAAAAATGCAGTGCATGCATGCGGATGTGCATGCCGTGGATGTGCCACCACAAACTGCAAGTCAGGAAAACACTGGTATGGTGTTCCTGATTATTAGCCTGTGGATTTTTTTTCATCGCTAAAAATGAGTTTGAGAACTTACAACAAAGCACAGAAAACAACAGGTTTGCTTGAGATGCGAGCACGAAGGTTAAGCTAATCTTTCAATTATTGATGCACTGGTAGTGAAGATTCTCTCAGACCAATCAGTGATCTATAGCAGTGGTTCTTAACGTTATTCCTGGAGGCCCACTGCCCTGCATGTTTTGTATTTCTCTTTTATCTGGCAGACTCAGTTCAGTTCATTGAGATCTCTTCTAATGAGCTGATGATTTGAATCAGGTGTGTTAAATAAGGGAGACATACAAAATGTGCAGGGCAGTGGGCCTCCAGGAATAACGTTAAGAACCACTGATCTATAGTGTTGATCCAGCTCAGTTTTCTCAACCAAGGTGGTACTACTACTACTAAGGATCGTGTACTATGTACCTGACCTGTGGGTACTATGCAACGTAAAATAGCCAATACGTTATGATTTAATATATTAAAAAAAAAATTCCCTATGGCATCTGTGAGCGGTTGAACCCAGAAGCGGTGCATGACCTCAGACTTACCAAGAGGATAAACTTTTTTAGTTCTGCCACAATATCGCCATCAGCATTTTGTTCCTTAGTCCACTCAAATGCAAAGCCAGTCAGCATCTGACAGACAGTATAAAGAGCAAAAATAATTTGTTTTAAAACAACTTATGTTTTCAGGGCTCTAGACTAACTTTTTGCACTGGTTGCACTGGTCCGCCTAAGAAAAAAGAATTTTTTCTTAGGTGCACCAGCACAAAAGTTAGGTGCACCCTAATTTTTGACCGCATCGGATTTATAGTTCACCCAAAAATGAAAATTCTGTGATAATTTACTCACTCTCATGTTGTTACAAACCTTTGTTCTGGTGAACATGAATGAAAATATTTTGAGGAATGTTTGTAACCAAACCATTCATGAGACCCATTCACTTCCATAGTATAATTTTTTCCTACTATAGAAGTGAATGGGGCTCATGCTTGGTTTAGTTATTAATATTCCTCAAAATATTTTGCTTTGTGTTTATCAGAACAAAGACATTTATACAGGTTTGTAACAAAATGAGGGAGAGTTAATGATGACAGAATTTTTATTTTTGGGTGAACTGTCCCTTTAGCACTGCAAGTTTAGCGCCCATGGTGGTTTATTACAGAATATAAACATGTAGGCTATTTTATAATTTTCATGTTGTCATTCCATTTTCCCTATACGAGTCATGCACAGTCCTGTTTGATAACCCGCATCCGCGAGATTAAAATAACACTTGCCCCCTTATCCGACATCAGCATCAATTTATTTCATACCCGCCCGTTTGACATAAAGACTGCGACCGGCCGCACCGCAAATCGTGAAGTAGAAACCTTTAAAGATCTTCATGCAGAACATTGAATGAAAAAGCACAGAAACATGACTCGACATATATATTATCATTTAATAGGAAACTATGTGAGGGTCGGCAGATTGACAGCTGAGCGGTCAGCAGTGTTTGAACACTCATAAGCGCTGCGCTTATATTTATACCTTATAAATTAATGATATGATTGCAGTGATTCCAAAGGGTTGTCCATAAAAACTTAATGTTAAATGTTTAAAGTTTAATGTCTCTTTCTCGCTGCCCTGCATAAACCCGTGTCGGTAATGGCATGATACGCGTGATCAGCTTACATCTTGCATTACCTTAAATTACCTTAAATTATGGTCATACAAATAAAAGTAAAATAACATTCAAAACTGTAATGAACATTTATTTATGGAAAGTTACACTCACAATAATAACAAAACATTGTGCTTTTTTAAATGGGTAAAAAAAAGTTTTTTTTGCTGCTTCAGATTTGGAGCGCGTCACACAAAAAAATAAACTCATAGGCTATAGGCTACTTTTGAATTCGTTTTGTTAATTTGCTACTTATTTAAGTGAAACACATTTCATGTAGGCTTATTTATTTTATTTTTTCACCAAAGAAAGACGTAATCATTTTCTATTCATTTTAATGTTTTTTGCGCATAAACTAAAGCCTTGGGGGAATTATTTATAAATGAATCAACAATGCAAATCAAGGAATGAACTTATTTTTCTATTTAAGAAAGTCTGGCAGGGCGGTAATATACAGCAAACACCGAAAAGTTTATAGGATTAGATTTGGAGATTATGAAGAAAACAGAGGTCCTGAGTCATGGCTTTTTTCTATAAATTGGGCGCACGCGACATTGCTGTTCGGGGTTACGTTCAAATAATCTTCTTCATAAGAATTATGCTCCGGGTCGATTGTAAGAGGCTCATTACCTAATTCCGTCTTCGGATTCGTACCAGGGCTTATGTGACGGGAGGTTGATGTCAGAGCATTGGTTATGATCTTCGGACGGATCAGGTATTAACTTAACATTCTTAACGGAAAAGTTGTCAATCGTTCTTTTCCTCTTCTCTTATAATCCGCGGCTACATCCACTCTGTTTATCTGACGGACCAAGGCTACTCCTCTCTCTGTCTGACTGGAGCGCACACACATTTTTAAACGTACACACACGTAGATCTGGACCATGGCTTTTTCCCTCAAACTCCTGGTCGCACCAGTGTGACCTGATATTTTTTTAAGCCGCACCATTAAGAAATTAGGTCGCACTCTCGAGCCCTGGTTTAATTACCGTGACAGATCCACATCCTAGCTGTAGCTCCAGTGGGGGAAACGGATGAGATTTTAAGAGTTTTACCTTACAAACAATCGCAAATAGCACGACAGGCTCTTCTTCAGGTTTGCGTGTGGTTTTTGGTAACTTTTAGAAAAAGTTTCCCTCCAGACTCATAATCCTATGTCCCCGAAATATAAGCTGGTTTGTGTGAGGTGGATAAAATAAAAACATTGTATGCACCATGTGTACGTTGTTTCCACCATGTTTAACTTTCTACGATTAACATAATATCATGTATGAAATTTATGTGTTTGTCTAATTTCATGCAAAGCTACTGTAAGTGCAATGTTATGCAGATAAAATGTTACTTTAGTTTTACCAGTTTTCTGTATGTCTCTGTATGTAATTTCTGTTTTTTTGCCTTAATTTGGCCAATTGGCCACAATGATTTCTCTCTGGCTATAAAAACTCAATTTTGGTTGACCAATATTTCTTATTCTCATGAATCTGTTGAATGACATGAAGGGAACGGAGATGAGAGAGGGCAGCAATCCATCATGGTTCAATCCTGCTGAGGCGGTGCAAGTGATGATGTACTGTTGCCAGCTAGCAAAGAGACTGTACAACCCCATACCACCCACAGACATTGGCATCATTACCCCCTATAAGAAACAGGTGAGTCTTTGGACAGCCAAATGAGATGTAGATATAAACAGGACACTCCACTTGGTTTTTAAGTGACTAACGTTTCAGGGCACTTAAAGGATTTTACGATTAAGACAGCCCTTAACTCTTTCACCGCCAGCGTTTTTTAAAAAGGTTGCCAGCCAGCGTCAGCATTTTTCATGATTTTCACCAAAGTTTAATGCCTTCCAGAAAATGTTCTTCTTTAAATATATAAACATACAATATACCAAATGAAAGAACAGACCCTCTGCTTTCAAACAAAAAAAACCGTTTCATCCTACCTTCAGTGGTTCTTTTGTAATCAGCTTTTGAATATGGGTAGGTTTCTGCAAAAACACCCAATTTTGAGCAAAAAGCAGAGATAATTCCATTTTTGTGACGGACTTTCATAGAGATCCCATTCAGAGCGATCTTTAAAACAGACACGGACATGCAGTCGCTTGCCATAGGGCAATACTTCCGGGTTTAAAAAGTTGCAGAAGGGTTTTCTCTTAATTGACGAGATATCTCGTCAATGGCGGTGAAAGAGTTAAAGGGACCGTAGGTAGGGTTTTAGGTGTTTTATTAATCAGGGATGTGATTTTTCCGGATTAATCCGGAATTCCGGATTTTCCGACCTGAAATTGTGACCTACGTGAATCATGCAGATATGTAAAAAAAAAAATAAGGGGGGAGGGGGGTATCTCACAGCCGTCACCATGGTAACCCGGGACGGAACCACAATCGCCGTCCCCGCGCAACAGGGCCACACCGGTGGCAGATGACAAAGAGATGCATTTTCCTTCCTTTACAAGTATCAACAAGGACGTGTTTCTGACCGTACGCAAATGGCGGATGGCGAAGTATGATTGTATTCACCAATCAGACCCGATCGTTTATCTCCTCTCTTCTCCTCATTTGCGACGTTTGGCTGTCACTCGCGTGACGCGAAACAAAGCGGCAAACATATACACGTCGGTTTACTTGGTGGATTTGGAGCAGCAATTTTCACAGAAATGAGAGGAAAAACGAGCGCCATTGCAGAAAATCCTGGTGGCGACTGAGAGAGGGACGATGCAACAATATTGGTTCCGAAAAAAGGCAAGGAAATAAGTTACCTCATCGAGCCTGGTTTAACCTAACTGAGCATTACATTCGTGCATGAAACCTGATCGACGAACACGGAGGGGCGGGAATCGCGGGACGGAGTGGAGTCTAGAGTGATGTTTCTTCAGGCTCCGGCGTGAATATAAATTTCTCTTCTAAAGTTCGGTAAAAACACATAAATGGCTTAAAATCTTGTTTAAGAATCTGTTTTATAATGAGAATCTCTCTTTCAGCGCGCCTACGTGTGTTTGCGCCGCGTGACAGCCGATTTGAATCTGACAGAGTTCGTCACTGTACATTAAAAAATCCCACACAGACATTACAGCGTAAATGCTAGGATTAAGATTGATTTTATATATAACAGATAATCTAGATACATTTACCCTAATCAGTTTTTAAAAACATGGTAATGTTTTAATGTTTTGCTTTAGTGTTTTAATGTCAGATAATCATTGAAATGAGGGAAAAATGAAGAGAAAGGCAGCAGATATAGCATCCTTCTTCAGAAAGAGTAGCAAGAAGCAGCCAAACAAATCTTAGTAAAATACATTAAAGTAGCCTTCAAAATTCACATGATTTTCTGGTCTCTAGTTTTTTCAGCAATGGGAGATATAAATTCTGGTTTTAAAGTAAATTTCAAAAGTTTTATTTGATTAAATAGTTTAAAAAACATGGAGGTTGAATTATGACTATAAATTGTATGTTAATCTCAATTCATTTTAATAAAAATTAAATTATTGTAGCAATTGTATGTTATACATTATTCTGATTAACACACTATAATACTTAAAAGTATTTTAAGGTTGGATGATAGAGATTTTATATGCCACCCCAGAGTTACTGCTGGCCCCTGCCTGGCCACCCTTATGAAAAATCCCTTGCTCTGCCACTGATTAGCAAAACACAAAAAATAAATTATATTATAAATCTTTACCCGGACAAGTGACTTTTGTGCATGGACAAGTGAAACACAAATTTACTTGTCCGAAGGACAAGTTCCTCAAAAAGTTAATGTCAAGCCCTGATAAACATATTACAACAATTTACGATTAACTAAGAATAATAGTAAACTTCATTATTGTTAATATTGTGACTCTTGATGAGTCTTGATGACGTACAGGTATGCAGCTTAGAAATGCGACCTCCGGAAGGCTGCAGACTTAGGATTGAGAAACGGCCTCTGTATCATCGTTTGTTTCAAAGGTTTCGTGTGTTTAAAGTTTTAAGGTTGCCAGTTTGATTAAAATAAATAGCACCTGCACTTTTTTGTACAATTACTTCTATTTATTAGTGTCAACCTTCTATTGTTCATGTTTAACAGCTAACAAAGTTACTCATCTACAGGGGTCTAAAATTAGAAAAAGAGACCTTTAAGACACTTTATTATAACTAATGGTCCTGTGTAGCACATTTTACAGATATTTGTATTAAAATAATACTCTGGTAAAAATAGAAGTACTGATTTAACTTCTTTACTCAAGTAAAAGTATCAAAGTACAGGCTTGGAAATTTATTTAAAGTATAAAATTAAAAGTAGCCATGCCTTTAGTTCTTTATAAGCCATTGCCTACATTTTATTTGGATGTCGGCAAAATAGGCCTTCTTTTGACATGAACATTTGCATGTTGCACATTTAGCTGTTAAAGTTGGGTAAAAATGCAAAACAAAAATAAGTTAAAACATATTTTTTATCATGGTTGTTGATATAGAGAGAGGTGGTGATGGAGCAGTGGACAAGACACTTGCTTTTGATTCCCACTGTTACACATCCACCAAATAAGTTGTTATGTGTCATACTGTACAAAAAAGTAGCATGTTGCACATCTAGCTGTAAAATGAATTAAAATGTGTTTTTTTGTTCAAATAAGTTGTTATGGGTCCTACTTTATTATCCGTATAGATCCGCCACCAGTTTGATTGGCGTGTGTGTGTGGCGGGGGTCTCAATATATTTTCCTGCTTTTTTGTCCTTAGCCAATCACATGCCTGATTAATCAAAGTCAATGTCTCTATTCATAAATATGTCCTCGTTGGTGTCAAATAACCTCAGCCAGTGTTCTGACTTTTCTGTGTAAGCTTAGAATTTCTTCTTTTTACTTACATTCAACAGGTAAGTCCAAGGAGGCTTCCGTGTCGTTCTGCCGTATTGATAAACTATAATAGCAGAGAGGGACATAAGCACCAGCCTACCAACGTGTTTCCAAAATGTGTTTTCATTCAGAACACGTGAACCAGCTGAAACGGACAAAGAGATCAGTGATTACATAACGGCTACCATAGTTGCAACACGCATTTGGAAAAGCGAGGCGCTAGAGAGCAATATTCTTTTGAATGCAAAATACAATTAACCACTAGATGGGGGTTATCCTACTTATTGTCCTTTTAAAATGGCAGACTCCCTAATCAGTGCCCTGACTACTGAACAAGGGAGCTGATGACAGCTCAGCTTCTCTTTTGAACCTGCACTCACTCTTGTATAAAATAAATATTTATATGATTGTAAAGTAAAATAAAGGAGCGGTTTCCTGGACAGGGATTAGACTAGTCCTAGATTAAAATTAATGTAAGAGCTGTCCAAACTGAAAACAACTTGCACTGCCATATCATAAAATACATACCCTTTGTTTTGCTTCAAAATCCACACAAGAAATGTTTTTAGTAAGGCATGTTTGTTAAAACTAGTTATAAAACTAGTTAAAACTAGTTATATTTCCAAATTAAACTAAGGCACCTGGCTTAAACAAATCCCTGTAACCTCTATAATCTTTAAATATCATTTGTTGCCCTTCTTTAATGTGCCCCTCTTGTTAAATACTTGCCCCTCCCTGGCCCCCTCTAGTGAAATTTTTCTAGAACTGCCACTGCCTGCGTTAGTGACATCACAAACACGACCCCTGGGAACACACAGCAAAGGGTGTGAGGCCATGTTGGGTTGCTTTTTATGTTGTTGTAAGGATGTAAACAACGGACGGTGTTCAATGTGTCTGTTAGCTAGTTAGCTATTTGCTAATTCATACTTGTTTGACGACATGCCTACAAACACCTGCAAACTTGTTGATAAAGGTTTTACTAGTTACCTGCAAGATTTTACTAGTTTTACTCAAGGGGTAGAAAGGAATAAAGTAATACACTCTTCAAGTATCTATACTTGACTACATTTAAAGTGTAATATCATACTTGGCAATAAAACAAAAATTGCTACGCAAAAAATAACAATTCCACAATTTGTGCTGTGCAAAGATAAGCAGTGAAGCTAGGATATAAAGCAAATAAGCTCAGCATCCAGTACCAGAACTATTTAATCATTTATCTTTTGTAACTGTCAAACATTTCTGTGTGTCTGTGTTGTCAGGTTGAAAAGATGCGTGTGCTGCTCCACAGGGTGGGGCTCTCGGAGGTGAAAGTGGGCTCAGTGGAGGAGTTCCAGGGTCAGGAGTTCCTGGTCATCATCCTCTCAACGGTAAGAAACCGTAATTCTAGTAATTACATAGGAATTAAATAATTACAAATGACTGTAATGTCTATAGTGAAAAGAATATGTGGAGTGAATCATTCAACATCAAGCTTAGTAACCCTGGGCCATTATCTCGCTCTGTTGTGTATTTACTTTAGCCAGGACTATGGGTAACAGTTCTTGCCTTTGAACTACAGATGGTACTCAACCATAATAATCCTCCTTTGTGTTTACCACCGTATCCAGTGCTTTAAGTGGGCCGGTACGCGCCGGTACTCCGTACCGCCACTTCCAAATATAGCTCTTGAGCGTACCACCACCTCTCCGTGCACCCAGAACGTGCTTTTAGCTCATTTGCACATCTGTTTAAATCAGAGGTTTTAATCCTTTGGCTACGCTTCCACTTTTCAGAGCGCCCTTCACAATGCACGCTTCCTAATTCTTCCCACTGAGAGCAGAGACTACATTACCCGTACACGCTTGAGCTGCTGTCAGTGTTAACAACTCAACTAGGTCCGGGGAGGTGTGTGTTTTTATTTTAACCGAGCTGCTCGGTTAAAATAAAAATACAATGAACACTTAATATGCCCTCCTGGCTTTAGACTCTGAGTAGTAAAAGAACAAGGTCCGAATCAGAGGACTCGCGGGCTGACATCCCACCAAGCCAGAATGATATTGCTGCGGGTCAGACGTAAGCTTTTTCCAATACCCTTTTGTAGGTAAGTGACAATCTTTTGTAGGTACGTGTCAGTTTGGTTCCCCTCGACGCAACTTCGGATTTCCTCAGGCGATGTGCTGAGTAAAAACATTGTTGATATTAAATTGTAATATACATTTAGTTTAGTTGCTAACTACAAGTGAACGAAATTTCAATGAATTTGAACGATGTGCACTGGAGTTTTACCACCCACAAAATGGAAAACAATAGGACAAAATAAAGTGATGACTTTCGAGTTTGAAATGGCCAGTATTTTTTTATTCTTGAACCCATAGACATGGTCTTGGTGTCATTTTAAAGTTTTATTCAAACTAGTTTTAGCATTTAAACATGTTGAAAATTTTACTCACAAACCTACCTTTTAAACATTTTATTTATATTTAGTAGCCGTTTCTAGCTCAAGCAAATCCACAAACTATTAAAATGATTTATTATTTTTTACAAGGTCGTCTGTTGACTGCTGTATATAAAACCCCTTTAATATAGTTGTTGTTACCGCAGAGGAGGAGTCGAGTCAGCAAAAAATAAAAATCATAAAGTACCGGCACCTCTTTTGGGCCACTTAAAGCCCATCTTAAAGCACTGACTGTATCAGCTGTGTCAATGTGCATGCTCTTAACAACTAAGTGCCATTACAATCATAGACTTTCACCAGTGGCAGGTGACGCATTAAAACTCATTGACTTTAGTGAAAGAGACGGTGTGTATCAACTTTTCCCTCACGAAAACTTGAAGTGTTAAAATAAGATTAGAAATGCTGAATACAACATTAAGGTTAACAGAATTTATATCCACAAGAGCAATCAGTAAGTAATCAGTGTTTTATACATATAAAACATATGCTGAAATTTCATTGTGCTTTTAAAGTGCTTGTGTTATGCTATTGTAAAGGTTAACCATCTAGGGTCTGACCGTTTTGGTACACTGGTAGCGGTTTTGACATGCTCTTACATTTGGTCTTTTTTCAGTTGCTTAAAACAATTAATGTCTAATATCATATAACTGTATTCAGCACAGACTGTGCTACAATAATGACTGTGTATTTTCAAGGAAATTATGTTTATGCATAGTTTGTAAAAAATATTTTTAAAAGTTGCTGATATAAGGCCAAGGGACACGTACTAAACATTTGTTCACAGCAAAAAAGTACTGGATCTGGTAGAGTTGAGAATTTGCTACAAAAAGAGGTAAAAACCATTTTTCCCACCCACATGGAACACCATAATGTTGATTTAACTTTTGCAAGACACTTTTTGTTGTGTAAAGGCAATTTTCTTTCACCTTTGTGTCTGCAGCCCACAGACCTGTAGGTGGAAAGTTATTCACACAGTATAGTCTAAATCAGTGGTCTCCCACACGGAGTCAAATGAGTTTCCCGCCAAAGCACATTCCATTAATTGCTTCAATTTTTTAATAATTTTATATATATTTATTAGTAATTTTTTTATATTAGCTTGTTTTTTTTTATGTTTGTTAACATTTTAACCCTCTGGGGTCCGACCATTTTGGGACACTGTCAGAGGTTCTGACTTGCTCTTTCATTTGGTCTTTTTTCAGTTGCTTTAAAACATAATAATGGCAAACTGTGTTCAGCACAAACTGGGCTAAAATATTATATGAGCTACATGTATGTACATGTTTGTATTTTTGAGAGAAAAAGGTTTATGCGTGGTTTATTTTAAAGCTCCACTGTGTAGGATCTACTTCCATCTAGCGGTGAAAGTCTATATGACAAGCAACTGAATATTACTTTCTAGCCCCCCCCCCATTCGGAACGCGTTTTAACTCGTACGGTGGCCCGGCCGTGTCATGCCAAGGTTAACATGGCTTCCAGTAGCTACAAAGCAAAAGCAATGAGAAAAAAAGAACAATTTGCAATGTCCTTTGCCTGTGATCCATCAAAGCACACAGATTTATGTTTAACATGAAAAAAGTCTGATTGTCATGATATGTCCGCTTAAAATCACATACAAAAAGCAACCATGACGGGTTTAAATGGACGCGAACTAATATTATGTCAAAGTACAATGCTTATGTTTTAAGTAAACGTTACATGTCCGTGTATATGTAAGAGCTTTCTCTCATATTGGTGAAAAAAGATCGCGCAACTTTCACAGACTTGTAAAATGAAACGAAAGACGCACAGATCAGACGCTTTTATCAATGAAAGGCTAAAAATAGCGCTGTCACCCAGTGTTGCTTTCGTCAACGAAAAGTATGACGAAATATCCTCGTCAACGAACCTTTATCACGTGACGAAAACGAGACGAGACGTAACGTAAATGCTGGTCATGTGACGAAAACTATAATAAAATGTATAATACAATATTGTTGACGAATAAAAACGAGACTAAAAGTGGTTTACTAAATAAAAACTATGCTAAAATGTGTCTTCATTTTCGTTGACCAAAACGAGACGAGACGAAATGTTATAACGTTATTTCGTCTAGCCATCTCCTGGCACCCCGCCACGGCGCCACCTGACTGCAAATTATCATGTGTGTTCAATGGCGCTCTGCAAATCGATCCGCAAAAATACGTAAACGTACCGCGAGAACGATTAGAAAGCATGCAGAGCAGTCTGTTCTCGCGTTGCTTTGATATCATAAGCAATGCGTTTGCGCAGTAACACGCGACACGTCACGTTTGATGGCCAGCTGCGCCCGCGAATACACCGCAGCATCAAGTCTTCAAATGGAAATGAAAAGTCCAAAATGAAACCTGTGCATCGTTTTCAGGTGAGTTCACAAGCCTGTTAATATGTATAGCGTTGACTGCTGGCACCGCGAACTCATCTGTGTGATTTAAATAATATAACAATGTACCAGTTTGCATCTTCAATCGTTTAAATGACATGTGCTGCGTTGTGTTTTGAAGCATGGTAAATATATATATGCTAAAGACGTTGTTTTATAACTTATATGCTAACAACAAGGGTCTGTGTCCTTATTTATTATTTGAATTAACTAAACTTGCTTAACTGAATGCTTGAGTGTTAATTCAATCAAACAGCTGTATTATTAAGAACATAACCATACATACAAACTTTTGCTTTTGTTAATAGACATCTGATGTTTCTTAAAGCTGGCTTTTAATTTATTTACAAGAAAGATATTTAGTTATTCTCCAAAACTGCTTGGATTTATACTGACACGTAAAATTAGCTTTGTCACATTATAGTGCCATTAGCTACACAAATACAGATATACTATATTGCATATTTGTATAATTGTAGTTTGTGTTATAATTGTCAAAATACAATTATAAATGATAACAATAGCATTTTAATAAAGTGCTATAGCATTTTAATAAAGTGCTTTTCTCACACATAGCCTACTATAGTTGTGATTTTGTTGTTGTTTTTTAACTAAAGGTGGCACCACCGTAAAAGTCAGCTTATGGCACCCATCTGACCAGCAGTGGCCCTGTGTGTGTGTTTCTGCTTAGACTACTATGTTTTGATTATGTAGACTTTAATGTAGACTCTTTACCTACAGTCAAGTCACTCACTCATAGGTTAAATAAAATTAAGTAAAATATATATCTTCAAATCAAGTAAATTCCAATCAGAGCATCTTCCATGTCTGAAATGGATGTATTCTTATATATATAAGGTATAATATAACAAGATAACTTTTTTTAATGGGTTTGGCTAAAAGAAAATTTTGGTTTTGTCTATACTACTGCTAGGTACTTATACTATATTGAGTGGGTTAAATAGAATTCCATTACTAAAAAGAGACTAAAATACAATTTTCATTGACTAAAACTAGACTAAAAATGTCACCAGTTTTCGTCGACTAAAACTAGACAAAAATAGTCAAGGATAATTCTGACTAAAATAAGACTAAAATGCCCAGACTTTTAGTCGACTAAAACTTGACTAGACTAAAAAGAGTATGAACTGACTAAAACTAATAAAAACTAAAATGTAAGCTTGACACAAAGACTAGACTAAAACTAAAATTAAAACAGGCCGCCAAAAACAACACTACTGTCACCGTGTGTTTGTGCTAGAGGTCAGAAAAGATGAAAAACATTTATCTCAGTACCTCAGATTACATAAATGGGCGGAGAGACTGCGTGTGTCTGTTCGAACACATTAAACCACATGCATGTTTACACATTAAACCACATGCATGTTTACACATTAAACCACATGCATGTTTACACTAACAAGTGTTATGCAAAATCATGCTAAAGTTAGCCAAGGAACTATAAAACTTCAAGTTTACAACATGGACTGTATAGATGTAAACGAATATGCTAAATTACCTGTGGAGAATATAGAAAGTGCAACTTCAGTGTCCCTTGAGCCCCATCTTGGAAAACTAACTCCAATAGTGACTTTGGTCTTGATGTTTTTCCTGTCACGTTGTCGTTTAAAATCCCCGTTTCACATCCTTGGCGATTTGTTTTAATGTCCTCGAGAATATGTCTTCAACAGGCTTTCAAATCAAAGCATTAGATCGCAGGTTCATCACGGTGTGCGGCCGGCTGTTGTAAAATCCGAAGGATTCAGCTACGCAGGTCACAGGCTGGATACGTCATCAAGCCTGGTTTATTTAAATCAATTGAGCATTACATTCGCAAGTCATACGCATATTACATCAATTTACAATTAACTAAGAATAATTGTCAGCTTTATAATTGTTAATATTCTGAAATAAGACTTTCTTGATGACGTATACCGCCTACACATGCAACCTCCGGAGGCTTCAGCTATCGGCCAGCGTGAGTGTAGAGTGAAAGCGCGAAAGGCGGAGCTTGAATTTCAGGAATGTCCCTCGTCGGCGAATGTATTTCAAAGATGGAGGCACAACATGGATTCAGCCAGAGAGCGCTTCGACGGTATGCATTTTAAATAGCAGATTCTACACTTACGAGAATACTTTGATTAGTGGGTGGGAAGAAATTACACATGAATGAGCACATACTTTTGAAAGAAAACATGGGTTTTTGTTAAGAATTAACTCAATAAAGTACACAGTAGAGCTTTAAGTCACTGATATAAGTCCACAAAACTAAACAGAATCTAGTAGTCTAGAGTTTTTTTTCTTTAAAATGATGTAAAAATCATCCTGCCTACTCATTCACATAAACCAATATATTGATTTAGAAATTGTAAGACACCTTTTGTTCAGAGGGGCCGTATGCGAGAAGTATTGATTGACAGCTAGCAAACAATGAGCTGCATAATGAGCTGCATAATGAGGCAGTAATGTGAGAGGGAACTACAGTAAAGAATGTGAGGACAAATAAAAACATGTTTGTTTGAGGTTTATTAAGAAGTTAACAATATAATCAAAATAGAAATGAAGGTCAGTAGGACATTTTCAGTTTATTTGGAAACAAAGCCTATTCAAAAACTTAACTTGTATAAGAAACTGATAAACAACAGAGCTGTAAACTTCATGTGGCTCATGTTACCATATAACTTTATGTCCAAAAAGTGTGAATATGTTTTTCCACTTCATAGTTTTGTACTGATGAGAGGGATGCAGACCTGTAAGAGAGTTATAAACATGCTGTAAGCATAAATTGTCCACAGAAATACCCTTACATACATAAACTAAATTAGTATTTCAGATAAACATCTGCAATGATTAGTTATATAAAAAGCTGTTTTCAGATGACTGTTTTCAGATGCCCATCCCCTTATCGTCTAGCTTCTGTTTTAAATGCGTTTCTGTAAGCGAGTATGAACTTTAAAAACACATTGCATATGGCATCCATGTGCCCGAGCTCTCCGTGTATACAATGCGGCGCTCATAATAAAACGGTGTCGCGTGTAAAGCGCAATGTATGGAATGCATTGCATGTAAACAATGTCATATTACAGCAGATCCCACAGTGCAGCATTACTCAAAGTTGCCATGATGGATACAAAAGTGAATAACTGTGTCTAACACTGTACCCCTGCTGAAAAAAACAGCATCAAACCAGCATGGACCAGCATGGGAATTATCCTGGTCTATGCTGGTTTAGCTGGTGGTCACCACACACTTAAGATACAGCAGTGCAGCATTACTCAAAGTTGCCATGAAGGATACAAAAGTGAATAACTGTGTCTAACACTGTACAGCATCTAACAATGAAATCCGCCATTACGTGATTACGCATACTCGTTTGTAAACAATGCGAAAGTTTTTCAATCCGAAGCGTGCAATCTGCTGAGGTTGCTTATGTAGGCTGAACTGCAAAAGCCATAACATATTACATGATAGCAAATATAAATGAAGACAAATGACTTACAGTTTCTTCAGGAATATATCCTCCTCCATTGCGTCTTCCATTGTTCTTCTTCTTAGGTAACGTTAAAGACAAACGCTTCTCTTCCTCAATGTCCAGACATAAATGAAGATATTCCTCACGTGTGTGTGTATAAAGTTTATAATCCAAACATGCGGTAAAGTCTTTAAATCTGATCAAACTTTACGCTTTGTTTATTATTGTTGGAACTGCTGGTCTCTTCATTACCATGTCAACAGACTGTGGGCGTGACCGCATTAGAGATAATGAGCTCAGCCAGGAAAAACGGTACTCTCTTTACTTCAATGCAGATTATATGAACAGGAAATATATGTTTTTGATTATAATTAGCTTGTTTAAAAGTAGACATTTCAGGCTTTCTTTGGATATGTGTATCATGTTTGTGTGACGAGTATTCACAGAGATTTTTGTAACGTGTTTTGAGGGACAGCTGGCGGAGACAGAAATGTCTGAATGCGCACCCTGTTTATTTTCTTTATTTGACAAAAACACAAAGATCTCTTGTTATTGTGAATGTACACATATTAAAGAGGACCCTTCAGAGTTTCAAATGATGTCAAACACATAAGTGTTTGATTATTAATGATGGAGTATTTTAAGTTGATTCTGCTATGATGAGGAGAAAACACGTCAAAACGCGTCCCCGCGTTTTTGGACCCCTGGGGGTTAAACAACAATAAAACATATCAACAAGTAAAAGTTAAACAAAAAGGTTTTGAGAAGATTATATAAAAAGGAGCCCTCCAGATTGTTTTATCCATTGTGGTTTGCTCACAAAAAAGGTTGGAGCCTCCTGGTCTAAATAGTTACCAGACCAAATATGTAGTCTCTATCTCAAACCCTCTAGCCCCACCAACAGTCTAAAGTTTCACTAACGTTTTTGCCTAACTACAATACGTAGTACCTAGAAACAAAATTATTTTTCCTCTGAATCTTTGGCTCATGACAATTTGATTGCATGATTGATCCATTTGATGTCATTTTCTGTTATGAAAATGTTTCCGCCATTCATACAATATTTGTCTAATTGGTACGAAATTTGGTATGTGTCATCTAGAGACACTCAAGACAATAAGTTAATAAAAGATTTTTGATATAGCAATTCATTGTCATATACCACGTCAACGAAATCAAGTGCACAAAAACGGATTTGAGTTCGTTTCTTAGCCAAACTGAAGCGTATTTGGACACCCCTTGGTGCATTTAATTGCCTCATAAACTGAGGGTGCATGCAGTTTTGTAACAGCACCACCTAGTGGTTAGACAAATGTTTTACTGTACATGCCTGTAACTTTGGCTTTGTTTCACAAATGTCAGGGTTCATCTTACGGTTAGTCAAGTATTGCGATATAGGGCTTAAAGCTCACATAACACGTGCTGTTTCTGCATTTCTGATGTTGATCTGGAGTACCTATTGAGTAGTATTGCATCCTATATATTAGGGCTGTGTATCGCCAACAATTCCCCGATACGATGCGTATCCCGATACAAGGGTCCCGATACGATGCGCATCACGATACAAGACCATTTAGAATTAAATTTTTGTTCAGAATTTAGTAACATTATTAATTATTATTTTTATTATTATTTGTTTATTGTACATTGAATAAGCAGTGTTGAAACAGTTGTGTTTTTGCCATTCATTTATTAGCTATTAGAAATATTTAAAATCCCAGAGTTAGTACTTAACTTATGTTTTTTTAAAAGCAGTTTTACAAAGAGGGTGCCTTACTCTTGTCTCTCATTATTCTACATCTATGAATATATCTATAAACATGCAGTCAGACTTAATACTATTTAATAGAAATCAGATTATTAATGTGACAGTTATAGTTTGAAGTAGCTCTGTATCTCTTCTCTAGACATTCACTTTTCACATTCAAATCTTTGTCGTGTTTCTTCTCAAATGCGTTAGTACTGTTTTATAAGAGCATGGCTAATAAAGCCCTTTGCAGTAGTATAGGCTAAGATATCTGCGCTTTCATACTGAACTCATTGACTTTAATGGGTGCATGCGAGAGAGAGCGCGAGTACGTGGCTCACTATGCAGACACGTGCGCCAGCGAGACAGATAGACACGCAAAGTGAAAGTATACCCCACCACCTTTAACTCTACGTACTCCAAGGGACACATGCGTCCTTTCCATATGGATCACGGATCAACAGCAATTCGTCACGTTACTTTCAAAAGAACATCCGAATCGATACGGAAGGTGCTGTGTCAGGCGTCCATGACGATGTATCGTCGTATCGATATTTTGAACACAGCACTACTATATATGTCAGAAGAGTCTCTAGTTTTACCAGGTTTATAAAAGAAAGATTAGCGTTACAGATTCTTTCCGATAACGTACGAAAAAATGAAGAAGGAGGAGTTACTACCGCGGGAGTAGCTAGTATGAGTCATGCAACACTATACAACACTGTTTAACCCATGATTCACTACATGTTCATGTTGTTTATATAATATACAGAAGTCTTACCGCATGCAACTAATGACCCGGTTGGGACTCCAGCACATCAAACACACACGCAAAACTCTGCTGCTACCCAAATGCCCAGAGCCGTTTATTAGGCGCTACGAATGTCTATCAAATGCGTCTGTACGTAGCTCATAGCAATTGTTTCAATTATACCAGATTACGTATGTAGAGCGACATAAATTCAAGCATCAACAACTTTTATCGGGTACGTGTGCGCACACAGCGGAAAGCTATGCAACTAAACCGGTAGCTGTATATTGATATTGAAAAGCAACACAACTTAGTGGCACTGTGACAACCACAGTAGGTAGGCTACATGCATAATGACAATATGATATTAATAAATACTGCGTACCATTTATAAGTTAAATGGACTTCGACGACGACGATGCCTAGCAGGTTGGTCCTATAAAACTCTGTGGCTATCATGTCTTGCCATATCCAAACATATTTCTTGGATATGAAATTGTTTAACGCCAAAAGTTGCTCTTTTTTAAAAAACTTGTTCAAAACTACTTGGAACACAATCTAAGGCTGCATAGAAAAGTAACTTCGCATCTGCTGCCATGTTGGATATACAAAACTGCTTCGGTGTGTTGCATAAACGTCGTCATCGTCTTACTGCCACCTCCCCGTCCTGTGATTTTTTTCCTATTTCAGGGGAAAAACAGGTCCATGGTTTCCATACTAAACTTGCAGCATGAATAAATTTGCACGCACAGCAGCATGGGGAAACTCAGACTACCATGAAACACTAAATCAATGCTACTTTATGCCAAAAATGATGACAGTGGTCTAATTAAATTCCCTGAGGCTTGGCGAGTCAAACAGTTTTCCTCGGTTGGCCATTTTTAGCATCGCCCATTTTGAATATCATCAAAAAATTCATTATTTCATGAATGCGATTGTGTATCACTACGAAACTTTGCCTGTTTTTCAGCATCATATTCGAAGAGGAACTGCAGAGTTTTTAATCTGTGCCCTCTAGTGGCAAAATATATAACAAATGTACAAAATTGGTCATAACAAATCATTTGCCATTTTGAAATGACAGTAATATTATTAGATACTATCAATCAGTTTAGACTCCTGCCTGGACATCACATTAAGATGCAGGACCACCACCTGTTTTTATTCTGCTTTTTAAGATGCTGTTATAAACAGTTAAAACACATTTAACGTTTTTTATTTGAGAATTAAAGTACTTTAGGACATCAAAGTTTAATTACAATCATTGATTCAATGATCAATGTTGATGTCAATCAATGATATCAAGATTATATTATCACTGAATATTCAATTCAATTTTATTTATATAGCGCTTTTCACAATTGGTAATTGTTTCAGCTTTACATTAATAGAAGCAGTAAAAAGCACAGAAAATCGACAGATAGCACAACATAATACACGATAGCATAAGCAGCTAAATTTGCTGCGGCTATGAATCAACATTATAAGCGAGCGTATTTCTAATGTAACGTATAGAAGAGGGTGCTAAATTAAGCCCAAGAAGGCTGCCTCCCCTGGTTGAAAAACCCCCTAGGAGAAGAAAACCCTGGGCTTTTTAGCCGGGGAAATAAAAAAAGTCCTAGGAGGGAAAAACCCTTGGGAGATAGATAGATATATATACATACATGTAAACGGATAAGGAGATTAAGCGGAGATTAAGCGGGTTCTGCCGGTGTTTGTTGGTCAGGCACCAGCTGGGCATCAGCTTGAAAGACGGCCAGTAGATCAGAGGTGTGCCGACTTTCACATTAACCGGAACTGGGTCTGTTTGTCTCATTGTCCTCTGTGTCGAGGACGAGACCGGGAGAGTGAAACAAAATCCTATTAGCGTAGGGGCCGTTCACATGTAATGCAGGTGTCACACAGTGATGTGGTTTAAATCAATTTGGTTCCAGACAGGCTAACTATTGAGGCATAAGTATGTTACCCACAGTTGAGGATTTAGCAAATTGGGGGCCCAATGTGAAGGTATCTATGATAACTATGGGTCACCATCCGATCTTTAAAAGAAAATTAAACATGTCGACCCGTTTGACTAAGGCCAGAAGCCCCACTGTCGTCGTTAATGCAGGTTCAGTGGCAAATGGGTCTATATGGCATACTATTCACAAGACCACAAGAAAGCACCAAAATCCAACCCGACCATACGTGCTAACTTGTTTGACTAAGGCCGGAGGCCCCACTGTTGTCGTTAATGCAGGTTCAGTGGCAAACGGTGGCAAACTATTTACCGCAATTCATTTTGAAGTGTTCATGCTGATAAGGTTTTTATTTATTTATTTATTTATTAGGTTGGTCTGTGATATGACTGTGAGTGCTTTGTTCCGTAAAAAAATACTATTGTGAGTTAAGTACCTTAACTAGACAAATACCTTACATTATGTAGGGTTAGGGTGATTTTATGTACAAAAATAGCTTGAGCTGGGTTTTAAAATTTAGCGTCATAAAACGTTCACAATAACCTTCCATCAATAGCTTGCACACTGCAGGGGTTAAAAAATGGGTGTGTACTTTGACCATTTTAACAACTGGCCAATCACAGCGTTGCTGATCGTTGTTTCTACTGTCGATATTTATTGCATTTTCATGCAATACACGAACGCGCAATGATCTCAGATAGTTTAATCCTGTCATACTAATCATCAACAGCAGGGGCATTCAAAGATCCAAATTGGCGAGATCAAAATAAGCGTGATCATCTCGGTTATCTTATTTGATCTCGGATGTAATAAGCAAGGTACGAAGAATGGACCCCAAATGATTAAATGGGTTCAATCCTACAAAATGTGATAACTTTACCATCACATGTTGTAAAAACTTTGAATTTAGACTGTGAACCTCTTTTGTGACAGTTGTGTTTGGCTCAACTTAGGCAGGTTTTTTGAAACCTAACTTAACTATGACTAAAATTTTCAGTATTTTTAATTTGTAGGTTCGCTCCAATGAGACAGTGGCGAATGAAGAATTGCAAAGAATGCTGGGGTTTTTGTCCAACCCGAAGCGTTTCAACGTTGCCATTACTCGAGCCAAAGCTCTTCTCATTGTCATCGGAAATCCACATGTTCTTATCAAGGTAAGAATTTAGGACCTGTTAAGTTAGCAAGATCATTTCTTAGCCACATGAGTACTTTTTTCAATGTTTTAATTTAATATTTTTCATATATTTGGGAAATAGTAAAGGCAATGCTTACGCACCACACATCATGTAGACCTCATACATAATTATAATGGGTTCTGTCTGCTTTTTTCGCATCCTATTGCACTGCTTGTGTCCAGTATAGACCGTTTAAAGCTTGTCCTCGATCACATGACTGCTGCTGCAAATTAGATTCAGGTTTTCTGCATCATTCCAGCCCTTTTCAAACAAATGATATTGTTTACAAGAATTATGCATAAACTTTTATTGATACAAAAGTTATAAAAGTTTTCTGTGGACAAATTGTATTATGATCATTTATTATATGGGTTCGAAAAAAGTAGTGCCCCCTGTAATGCAAAAACAAACGTTGTTGCACAGATCAGGCAAACATATGTACGAGAGTTGGTATGCATATCTCATTGAACCAAACTACTTTCCCCCCTTAAACATTTTAGCTCCGCCCAACAGGAAGTTGGTCATTTTGGATTGTTTAAAAAAGGCATGCAGTGAACTTTTAAATACTCCTTTTAGAATATTTATGCGATTGACTCCAGAAGTGTTCAACATGATCCCAAGACATTGTAGATGCTAAATTGCGAAGGGATCTTTGAAATCTCGAATGCTGTTCCCATGGCAACGTGTCAAACTTTACTTTAATTTTCTGGCATATTTAAGGCTGACAGTTACAGGCTGTGAACTTTTAAATACTCGTACACAGTGGTTAAATTGGGCCGGAGCTCACCGGAGCGCAGCTCCGCCTCCTCGGGTCCACAACACACCCTGCCGGAGCTCAGCTCCGTCTCCTTCAGCAATAGGGTTTAAATTGGGCCGGGCCAAATATTTGTAATGACATTCGGGTCGCGGTCGGTCGGGTCTTTTGAAATAAAGACGCCATTTAAACCTTTGTAATTTTGGACGGGATTAGTTTTACAGGGGGACCTCTGAGAAAATCAAGCTTCTCAGAGGTCCACTGTGATTTTAATTCCGTCCGAATCGGCCATGTCTGTGTTTTTCTCTGCAACCTCTGTAAAACTTCCAAAGCAATTTACTTACTGTTTTTGGCCAAACTCAGAGGTCTTTTGATAAATGCCATCCCGCCCGGATGCAAATGTCTGTGTCTGCTCGCAATATCTTTTGAAAACGCGGTTCTTTTGGTGTTTTGGCCAACGCAATCTGCCGTATAGGTCTTGAGTCCCATTCATTCAGCAGATATGGATGTTTTTTTTCCATTTGGCGGAATAAAATAATGAAATCAAGACGAGCTGAATATCATACACTGTTAAGACTAAACACTGTAATATCAGTAACGTTATAAGGTATAAACTCATATTGTATAGTTTAATAAAATAATGTATTTTGATTATACAAATCAATAAGTACAACCTAACTATAGTGATTGTTTTACTAACTGCTGACCAGTTTTAGCCTGGTTAGCCAGACCTACATCAAGATGTAAGGTCTGGCAACTCTTCACACAAACGGCTCAATGCAAGGGGCGGGATATAAGGTTGTCCCTCAAAATGCCTCTGCACGCAATAGGATAGCGCTATGAACAAACAGAGCAACGAAGAAGGTGACGTAGTTACCGTAACCAGTCGGCAAAACTCCAAACACATCTTTCTTGCTTAAAACGGACTTCAGTAGGGTTATTTGCTCTTCTCTCAAAGAAAAACATAAGTCTAAAGTCGCGGCCAAAGCCGCTTCAAAAGAAAGCTGTTCGCCAGCAGCAGCAGCCATTCGTTGCAGCTCTGCCCGCCCCACAGACGCTACACACGATGTGATTGGCCTGACCAAATTTTGGTTTTTGGAGCTGTTAAGTGTATTGTGAGTGCCTAGACTAAACCCTGGCAGCAAATATATTTTGCGGCCGCTAGGGTGCGTCTAGATTTCTAGGCTAGACCAGCTTATCTCTATGGCTAATTTATAAGACATGTTGATGCTGATTCAGTAAGTCGTTTTTCTTGTTAATTTAATCTTTTGGGTTATCTTATGCTTAGAATTAGTCAAGGAGATTGAGTCTTATGCCTTCTTTCAAAGTTTGATCAATTGTGCATAATAACATGTGCAACAAATGCATATAGGGTGTCAGACTCATAGATTAGCATAATTTAAAGTTCAGGTTTTAAAGTTTGGATCAACCTCTGGCACAGCTTTAAAGCTGAAACTTGTAAGTGAATTTTAAAGTATTTATCTTTGTTTGAATACCTACTCAACCTTACCTTACACATAAATACTGGAAAAAGAGCCCCTTTAGTGTAAAACACATTAAGTAATTTTACGGCGTAATTTTGAATGATGACTATTTACTGTAAATAAGGGCTCCCCCTCCCTACAAAAGCCAATTTAACCACTGCTCGTACAGGATTCATGCGACTGACATTGGAGATGATAAATTGTGAAGGCTGAAGGGACTTTTGAAGTCTTGTACGCTGTTGCAATGGCAACGCGTCAAAGTTACTTTAATTTCAGGCATATTTAAATCTCTTGCGTGCTTAGATTAACTTCAAATTTGTCACACACATCAGAGTTGTTATTCTTTAGAAAAACGGCGTTTAAACCCACGCAGAGCGAACAAGAAAACATGGGCCTATGCTTACATACTGTACAGTGGGCATATGATATCTTTATTTAGTTTTACATATTTAAAACTTTAATAATACCTTTCTTGCGCATATAGGCAGTCAGTGTTATGATTTTTTTTAATCCTTTCAGCCGTTATTCATAACAGTAAAAATATTCAGTGGCTTTGTAAATATACTACTAAAATAATGGATTAAAGTAACTTTATAAAATCTCTTAATGTCACTTATGTATTTTTTAGTTGGTCAAAACAAAATAAATGGCTAGAAATAGAACAGACATTTTAATTTAAAATGTACATATATTATAGGCGTATATTATAGGTCCTTCCAGATATCTTATCTCAGACGTTCGCAGTCAACACTTTTAAAACTTATTTATATAAAATCTAATTTATAAATAAAGTTTTAAGTTAAGACAATAATAAATATGTTTATTTTTATTGAAATAAAAACGTAGAAAATGTTATTATGGGTATAGTTGATGCAAATAAAGTGTGCAGTATACAAAAAATGCAAACAAATTATTTCTAAAAGTGGCAAGATTTAAAAAAAAAAATAAAGGTGGTATAAAGAAAGACATGAGAAAAGTAGAGGTATGCAAAAGAGCACAGTTTAGTTATTGTTAATTAAAGCGGTTTTATACACCTTTGTTTGAATTGACAAGCATTTTATTCGCACATTTTGTGATTGATTTACTGATTTATTACAGAAAATTGTTGTCAGAAGCAAAGCTATTGTACAAAGCATCTTTATATGTATGTTTTAAAGTTAAAAATTTTGTAAAAATATATTAGTATTCTTTTATATTAAGAATATAAAATTATTCTGCAATATAAATTATTCTCAACCACCACCAATAAAGTTTAAACATTATTCTTTAGAAAAAAAAACGCGTTTAAACCCGTATTGCGCGGAGCGAACAAGAAAACATATGCTTACATGCTCATTCGGCATATGATATCTTTTTTATTTAGTTTTACAGTTTTAAAAGTGGCAAAAAAGTTCTTAAAATCTAATGAATACTGGTTTTGTAAAATGTATATAACTGCAGATGCGTGCGTGGGATCCGGGCAGGTATCCTTTTCCTCCAGACCTTGACGCATGGTCGCGGGAAGGCGAGAAATATATTTTTTTTAAGTAAAAATATTTTGCACAATTGATATATTACTTATGAATATTTTAGGAAATTATTTTTGAAACACGTAGGTTATTACGTGTATTTTGGATTTTTATTTTTATTACTGTCTGTGCCTATCCGTGGCCTCATCCGAGCGCACTTTCTTTGCCTTGCGTCTTTTGAAGACATTGGTACGCAGCACCATGACCCAGAAAAGACTCACACACCTTTCCCTGATGCATGCCCACACAGAAATACTGAACTCCCTGGACATTCGTCCCCTAGCTCATGAGAGACTTTGGAATCTCTATTATACAACCGGCGCAATGCGCGACGCGAGTTTTTTCTGCGCGAGTAAAGAGCGTGTTGATAATATATTAACGGAATGACAACGCGGGTTTGTTTATTACATACATGGATGCGCAGCAGCACAAAAACGGTTTTTAATTTGCAAAAAGGATTAAAATGTAACAGATTATTATTGAGTCTCTTGGACATAAATGATGACCAATTATGAGACGTTAGAAGGCTTAAAGAGCTGCTTCATCTGTAGCTAAGTAAATAAATGCTTTGCTTTAAACAAATGCATCTACTTTTAAATGTTTTTTTTTTTTAAATGCTACCCAACGGATTTATTGTATATAATGACTCTGCACCTGTAGATATGGTGAGATGAGAAAACATTTTAAGTAATGCTTTAAAAAAAAACATTTTGCTGTCCAAGTGCTGAAATGGCTCTCCACACGTTTGTAAATTCTTTATCTTTTGTTTGTAACAAATAAAGTATTTTTACAGTACAAACCTTATATAAAGCCTATTCTAAAAATGTAATTATACACCATGTATTTCTTTATAAAAGTATACAATATCAGAACTAAACCCATCATTATTTTTGTTCAAATTATGAATTATTAATAAGTTTAAAAAAGACAGTAATAGTACTATTTAGTAAAAAAAGATCTATATAAAAATATACTAGGTATGTTAATGTGAGAATATTTTACATCTGTTAATCGACGTGTGATCCTAACTTAAAAACGAAAGTAAAATATGTTCGTCCGCATGGACATTGAAAATTGTGAAGTTTAATTAATATTATATGTTGTTATAATATTATATGTTGTATGTAAATTGTAACGAAAGTAATTCCCCCTGGTATAAGTATTTTTGCTTCTGATTAATAGCGCATATTCATCTGAGAACTGATGATGTCTGTTTGTTTCAGACCCTGGCTGTGTGCCCTGAAGTGTATATGACAATAAAGTAGTAAATCTCAATGTATTTATTTGTATTATTGTATTTTAAATAGGCCTATAGGCTCATAGGTTTTTTGGTTAAAAAAATTCACAGCACCCCCTGTTCAAAATGACTTCCAGCGGCCCTGCCTTGACGCTTTGTGTGTTCGACTTTAAATGGTGCGGCGCTGACTGGTCGGCGTATGACATCAGAGTACCGCGAGAGCAAAGGTAAAGTCGGACCATTTGTAACATTTCGACTTGCTCTCGCGGTACTTTGATGTCTTCGTTGCCGAACTGTCTGCGCAGCGCCACATAGAAACGCCCTTTGACTCTTTAAGTCAAAGTACCAGCAACATGAGAAGTGGTGGCACGCAAAAGAAAGTAAAGGTACGCAGTACGCTAAAATATAAAGTGTCTGTACTGCGAGCACTGGTTTAGTTATTTACATCGTGTGTTGCTCTTTCACCATTGTGCACCCGCGCACTCGCTCTGTAGTTTGTAGCTCGCGCTCCGGCTTCGATAAACAATGCCCGTTTCTCAATACCAAGTAGGGGAGAGTGGGGCAAAGTGAGCCAGTGGGTAAGTTGACCCACCCCCTTTATCTAGGCAACCATACAGATTTGTAGCCGTGTGACCACAAATACAGGTAGCAACCATAATTTATATTTGGCTATGTTAAAGAGAAGGACAAATAAAAAGAGTTATGATTAAAGTATGATTTTTTTAACAAAAAAAAAAGAAACTTTATACAAATTAATACATACCAGGTATAAAGGCTGTTATGTTAGAGTAGATTTATCCAGGTCTAAATATTCATACCATAAATATTGGTGATAGGCTAATGTATAAAACCATGTGAATGATTTAGCTAAAGATTAGCCTGAATTACTAAGCTAGGCAGTTTCCCAGAACGGTGGCTGTGGGGCAAAGTGAACCAGATGGGGTAAACTGAACCAGGGGTTTAACCCCACCATGAGGCACTGTAACCATTGAATATATTTCATAAAAAAAAAATCTGTGTAGTTTCGCACAACTGATTTGTTCATTTTTAAACATTTTAGAAAACATATCATGCTAAGACATTACAATATTAATTAATTTTTATGCATTTGGCGTTTTGCAGGTCCACACTGAAAAAACAAACATACCACTCAGAAACGTCCATTGACAATCTCCAAACAATAAGTTGTTCCTTAAAATCTGTATTTTCATCTGATACAGACTCAAACATGAGTGGATGACATCAGAGTACCGCGAGAGCGATTTAAAACCAACCTCCTCCGCTTTATTTCTCGCGGTACTCTGATGTCATCTGCTTGTCGGTTCTTGTGGCGCTGCGTAAAGTTGACCACACCTAAAAAATGTACTGCTAAACTCGACAGAAATGCTCTGTATACCAGCACCTCCTTTATTAATTGTATAGCAGGAAAAGTTCTATTTTACTTCTCAGCGTGATAAATAGCTTACAAGGTTTGGTGTGTGAGCGTGTGAACTGACAGTGTGTCTCATGGTGGGACTTGAGAGCCTAGGTTATATCAACATATGTCAAATTAAGTTACCTGATATCCACTTAATTTTATAAGTTATAAACATTCATTTAAAATAATATACAGCGTATGTATTAGGCCTATTTGCTTAAATTGCATTTTAACAAAGAAACTGCAAGGGTTGGAATTAAAACCCAACACGCTGGTGAAAACTGGATAAACCGGTTTTCTTTTGATTCCCTGATGATGAGGTGATCGATTAGCATTGGGGGTTGGCAAAGAATTGGCAGACCTAGGGGTGGGTGGTTTTTAATTTCTTGACTCTGTGTCACTGGTAGCTGCTAAAACAAGCAGCTAAACCATGTACAATTAATTACATTTTGGAATTAACTTCCTTCATGTCTTTTTATTTATACACTGTAAAAAATATTTTCTGAATTTTTAAGTAAAGTTAGCATTAAATATGTTTTACAAACAATTGGTTTACAAACTCTGGGATGTTTGTGATTATCATCATTCAGAAAAGTGGTGCTTGTGTTTAGACTTGTGTTTTACGTGATTAAATCAGGAAGATTACATTAGTTTCTTTTCGGTGTAGAACAGTTTGTAATCAAAATGCAGAAATATAGTATATTTATAAACATCGCTGAAACAAAGAGTGAATTAAAATTGAAAAAGTAATAAAGTTAAAGCTGCTGATAATTTTGTTTATATTTACTAGCATTTTCTGAGTGAAAAATGTTTAGATTTTGTTAAGTAGCCTAAATCCTACTCCAATTTATTTCAGTGTAGGTTTCTCATTTTTATCAGCTTTCTTTTGCTTTTCAAAGGGCCGTCTACCTTTGCTACCGCCAGTGCTTTAATGTGGGCCGGTAGGCGCCAGTACTCAGTACCGCCACTTCCAAATATAGCTCTTGAGCGTACCACCATCTCTCCCTGCGCCCAGAACGTACTGTTAGCGTACCAGTCCAGAACGCTCATTTGCACATCTGTTTAAATCAGAGGCTTAATTTAATCCTTTGGCTGCGCTGCCGCTTTTCAAAGCGCCCTTCACAATGCAAGCTACCTAATTCGTCCCACCGAGAGCAGAGACTACATTACCCATACACCTTTGAGTTTTACAAGTTAAAAGCGCATGCGTAGCTTTTGCTGCTGTCAATAGGCTTGTTCGATTTCATGCGGCGCCCCGACAGCCGCAAGACGTCACAGTATCGCGAGAGCGAGGCGAAATATGATTTCTTGAATCATTCTCGCGGTACTCTGACGTCATCCGGCTGTCGGTTCTTGCGGCGCTGCATGAAGTCGAACAAGTATAGTGTTAACAACGTGGTTCGGAGAGGTGTGTGAAACGCGCAACCATAGCTGCTCTGTTAAAATGAAAATACAATGAATACTTAATATGCCCTCCTGGTTTTAGACTCTGAGGAGTAAAAGAACAAGGTCAGAATCAGAGGACTCTCGCTGGCTGACATCCCACCAAGCCAGAATGATAGCTGCAGGTCAGATGCAAGCTTTTTCCAATACCCTTTTGTAGGTACGTGACAATCTCTGCTGTCGCGGCTGTCAGCTTGGTTCCCCTCGACGCAACTTCGGATTTCCTCAGACGATGTGCAGTGTAAAAACATTATTGAAAATGTATTATACATACTTGCTAAACTACAAGTGAACGAAATTTCAATTAATTTGAACGACGCGCACAGGAGTTTTATCACCCGCAAAATGGAAAACAATGGGACAAAATAAAGTGATGACTTTCGAGTTTCAAATGGCCAATATTTTGTTATTCTTGAACCCATAGACATGGTCTTGGTGTCCAGAGAGTATCTTTGCCCGACAGCGGCAATATGTTATTAAAAAATAAATTACATCATTATGGATAAATGAGTGCTTGCAGAATATATATATATATATATTTGAGAATGCTTATCAGTACTTTTTTGTTTCTTAAACTTTAAAGATGAATATTCTCCTTTAGAGATGGGCAATTTTCAGCAATAGCACATTATATTCAAAATTTTGAGCTTATAAAAAAGATTTTTCGCTTATTTAAATGACTTTTTTATGTTTTTATGCACGTTTAGTTTTGGTGCAATTTCATCAAAAGCTTGTAATTAAGAAATACACACAACATGCTTAACGTATGTTTTCTATATGTTAAAAATGTTGTAAAAATTGCGTATTCTTATATAATAAGAATAACAATATGATATATTTATATTGCGCTCAAAATTATTTAAAAATGGAAAAAGGAATTCTTCTCAACTACCACCAATAAAGTTTTAAAATTCTTTAGAAAAACGGCGTTTAAACCCACGTGCACCGAACAAGAAAACGTATGCTTACATACAGTCCGTGTATGATATCTTTTTTATTTAGTTTTACATATTTTTATTTATATGCATTTAATAATAGTCTACCGTAAGGTCATAATGTACACACTGTTAAAAATTATTCAGTGGCTTTGTAAATATCTCTAAAATAAATGATTAAAGTAACTTAATAAAATCTCTTAATGCAGTTATGCGATTTTTTTAGTTGGAAAATAAATTACTAAAAATAGAACAGATATTTTGTGTAAAATGTACATATATTATTTGATGTATACGCCTTAATAATATAAGTATTACATTTACAGATTATTTTAGTCAATATATTTAAAAAGGTCAGAGTAATATATTTAAGTTTTTAAAACTGTAATAATTGCATATTTCAAATTATTATTATTTCTATTTGACATCAAAAATGTGTAAGTTTTACGCCTAACTTGAAGTATGATTTACTTATATTTTCACATTGATATTATTTGAGTAAATGTAGGCAAAAAAATAAATTAATAATAAGTAGAAAAAATGTCAATTTTAAACAATCACACAGCCAACGGTTTTTAATTAGCAACAAAGAAACTGCGCATTTTGCCGATGACAAACACCTCAGAAACTCCTCGAATTTATGAATATTTACACTCACAATATGATTTTATTTCCTTAGTACAAAAGTATAACATATTATACAAATTCTCAGTGAAATGTATTAAACACCATTGCATACTTTTTATCGTGTTTCATACCATGTAAAGGGAAACATGATAGCCTAATATAAAAAGTAGCCTACTGTTCAGTAATGCAGAAAAGCGCAACATGTTAAAGCTATTAAAACGTTCAGATGCAAAAATGAACTAAATGTAAAATTAGATAAACTAGTTAATGATATTGCGTAAATGCGCTCGGTCTCTTAAAAGGTCTTCGCGAATTATTTTGTTATAAGACTCGATTATCATACATCACGTCTCTTCTACTGTAAGTACACGGAAAAAATAAGAATATGAAGAATATGTGACTGTTTATGTAACTGGCAAAAGAAAACTTCGCCAACAAAATGTTTGCCAAAAAGCATGCATTTGTAAGACATCAAAGTCTATCGCCTATACATCGATAATCCGTGTCATGTTACTTCAATATCATACAGTATACGCTCAGCATGAAGTCGAGCACACACATTGTCGTCAGTATGGCCTACATGAAACACGCCTGCCCTCTACAGGTTTTTATATTTCCTGCGTCCCCCACCGACCCCCCTTCTGCGGGATCTCGCAGAATTTCGGAAGTCTCCGCGGCATTCTGCTCTCAGAGACGCGCATTTTTAAAGGCCACATCTGTACTACTACTTACTACTTACTACTACTTACTACTTACTACTACTACTACTACTTACTACTACTTACTACTACTACTACTACTACTACTACTACTTACTACTACTACTACTACTTACTACTTACTACTACTTACTACTACTACTACTTACTACTTACTACTACTACTACTACTACTTCCTACTACTACTACTTACTACTTACTACTTACTACTACATTAAACGTACAGATAAGAAATGCACGAGGATCATGTATCACTCCAAGACCTACAAAAAAAGTATCTTGGAGCCAAGCTTTAAACCACACAGGAAGTTGGCCATTTATATTTTTCTCTGTAATTTGAGTGCACATTTTGCCATTTCTGGGCTTCGTACTTTAACGAACTTCTCCTAGAAATTTAATCAGATCATCACCATATTTGGTCTGTGTCATGTAAAGGCCTTTGCGATGCTAAATTGCGGAGATCTTGACGTTTCGATAGAGGGTGTGTCTGTGTTTTGCAATAAAACAGAAAGTTGTTCTAACTCAGGCTTAAAACGTCCAATCTGGCCCACGCTTCACATGTTTGATAAGTGTCCAGACCTGAACATCAACATGGCAATATTCAGTAAAAGTTAAAGCGCCACCTGCTGGCAGCAGGAAATGCCATGTTTTATACTGTGATTTACTTCTCTTAGAAATTTATTTAGATCATCGTCATATTTGGTCAGTCTGAACTTAAGAAATTCACAATGTTAAATTGTGAAGATCTGTAATTTCTGTTAAAGGGCGTGTCAGTGGCGGTCTGGCAAAGTTTAATGTTTCACCATGTGATGGATCTGCCCTGAGCCTTAGCAAATCACAACGAAAAAATGAGTCCATCGCCACAAAACAGGGAGCAAACTAATCTTCAACTGTGACAGTTTTTATTAAATCTTGTTTATGCAAGACAAAATGTGATCAAACCTCATTAAAGAGGAAAAATATGCAAAAATTGGTTCGTTCATTGGGAAAATCTGGTATACAAAAAAAAGGACATCATGGGGCTTTAGCCTCTCAAATTAACAGAGGACAAATCCAGCACCACCTGCCTCCGGATACCATAAGAAACAAAGAACAAAAAACTCTCTCTAGACAACACATACACTGAATTTATAAGAGGTGGCCAGCATCATGAAAACAAGAAAGGGGAGACCAAGGCCGCGTTATCCTAATGGGCAACATGGGCTGCAGCCCAGGGCCCCGAACACTAGGGGGCCTCCGAGACAATTCTATTTTGAGTTTTTAAAAGCATTTTGATTGACGTAATTATGCTACCTAGAGCAGAGGCCCCCAACCACTGGGTCGCAAGAATGTTGTGAATTTTTTTTTATAGCTACGTAATAGCTTATGGGATATTTTGTCCTTTAAGAGCCGACAAATAACATCGATCATTTCACAAGGGTACAAGGCCGCGGTCTCTCTGGGACCTTCAGCCCACCAGGAAAAATTATAAATGGAGTACTAGATTAAAACCTTGGATACTGTACATAATCTATGCAGACAGCATCCAAGACATAATCTATTAAAGACTTCTCCCTGTATTAATTTAGTGTAAGAAGGCTGTGTCTTTATTTCTTGTTTGTGTATGCATCGACTTTTTTCTTAGTTTAACTGTTGGATGGATGCATGAATAGCCATCTTCTGTGGTAAGTCCTTACATTAAAAAAATGTATATGCAAAAGCGAAGTTGTAAGATAAGGCAACATGCATGTTTATTCTGTTTCATGTTTATTTCGTTTCGTTTTGTATAGCCCTTTTTATTTTTTTATTTCTGCACCCGTTGCAACTGCGAGCAGCAGAGCAACCTGCCTTCGCTTTTTAAAAATAGTATGTGTTGATAATAAACGTTTAAACTAACATTGTGATATGCTGAAAAATTTTTTTAAATAGTTTGTTATTATAAGTGTTGATTTGAGAGGCTCAATTCATCATACATGTCGTCAACTTGCTGTCGGCCGCTAACCGTTATCATAAAAACTTTAACAAACAAAAACTGCTCTAAAATGTAAATAAAAAAGAAATATAACTATTTTTCAATTTTAAAAAAAACTGAACTGCTTTAATTGCTGCAAGAGTACACGTGTACAAGCTGTGTAAGCAGTTATTTTTTGCTATTTCTGCGGATTTCTTTTGCAAAATCTATGCAGAATTTTGCAGAATGATTTAAAATGTTTTAAAACGATGCGAGAGAATGTGTGCTGTGAATATTACAAAAAATAAAATATTTTATAACATATTATACATTTTATTAAAGGATTACCCTGAATTAAACTAGACCAACATGAACCAACAGATAATGGATAATGTGCTTTCACGACCATAGAGTTTTTTATTATATACATATATTACTGTCTACAGTGTAACAGTAAAAAGAAAAGGCTTCTCGTAATAAATGTAGCGTATATAGCAAGATAATTTCATCAGTTTAACAACACAATGTATATATATTTATCTTGTAAACGGATTTGAAATAATAAATAATTGTCGCGTCACGTAGCAAGAGAGACGATAGAGATCTCATTAACTTCTCCGCAGTAAGTTTTATTTCAAATTTAAGTTTTACATATTAAATAGACTATTAAAAAGTTTGTGCTTCTCTCATAAAAACCTCACAGCAGACAGCACAGACTTCTACTCACAAACATACGCGATGCAGTAACTATATCTGCGGAAACAGATTCCTAATGGGGAGAATTAAAAAGTTCGGACTCGGGTCGGACTCGGGCTGAGAATTCTGGGCTCTACTACTTTTGCATCAACTTGATTTTAATAATTTAAATGAGGAATTATATTTAAAGAAGAACAGACAGAAGCACTTTTAGTTGTGAGTTGCATTTAATAAATGTTATTTTCTGGGCTGTTTCTGATTGTAAAATTATTACTTGATAATATTGTTTAATTTATTTAAATAATTTTAGCCTACTTTTGCGTCAACTTGATTTTAATAATTTAATTGAGGAATTATATTTAAAGAAGAACAGACAGAAGCACTTTTAGTTGTGAGTTGCATTTAATAAATGTTATTTTCTGGGCTGTTTCTGATTGTAAAATTATTACTTAATAATATTGTTTAATTTATTTAAATAATTATTTTTAGCCTACTTTTGCGTCAACTTGATTTTAATGATTTAATTGAAGAATTCTCTTTAAAGAAGAGCAGAAAGAAGCACTTTTTGTTGTAAGTTTTATTAAATAAATGTTATTTTCTGGGCTATTTCTGATTGTAATATTATTTGATAATATTGTTTAATTTATTTAAATAATTTTAGCCATTTAATGTTGCACATACGCTGTAAAAAACACTGGATTTACAAAAAAATATAGACAGTGCATCGTTTTTGCATCCCCTTTTTTTAGTACGTTTTACTAAAAAAAAATTCGCAATGGGGCACTTAGTAAATCCAGCCTTTATTTTTTTCAGTGTATATTGGGGGGGCCTCAAACCAGCATTAGCCCAGGGCCTCACAAAGGCTTAACCCAGCACTGGGGGAGACAAAACAATACACATTTTCACAACAGTAACAACACAAACCCTGAAATAAACTCAATACATTCAACTAAATTTAGAGCCATGGATAAACTTTAGTCAATGCAAAAAGATGTCTATTAAACAAAATCACAATAATCAAGACATCACATTTTCCAATGTCCCCTCTAATACATCTAAGTTGGTACAGTCCAATTTCCTTAGATTTCCCATAAAACAGATCAACTTCCTGTTTGAATCTCTTTGTCACCAGGCTGGTCCTTTCAACAACACACCAGGAATTAAACATTTAAAGTCATCTTTACTATAAAATAAACTTTAACAATTTGATCCATATTTTATAAATCACATTTTAGCCCAAAGGGAAATTTTAACTGGTTTAAATGTTTTAATCTTAAGCCACATAACTAAGCCTGTGCACTGACTCAGTACAATGACAAATAAAGATCTTAAACCAAACCAATATAGTAATGTCCTTTTATTTATTAATCAATGCAAAGGTGAATGTATAAAAATTGTGTGGCTTAAATCCATGAGAAAGCTGTTTTAACTCAGGCATACAATGTCCGACCTGTCACAGACTTGATATATTTGACAAGGTTCCTGGCCTGAACTCATCAATATAACAAAGATCAGTTACAATCATAGCGCCACCTGCTGCACTCAGGAGGTGTGGCACATCAAAGTTCCCTTGAACATCCACCTATATTTACCCACTTAAATTTAAATCCCCTTTGTTCACTACTTTACTAAGGCCATAGGGTGGCGGTACCCATGCGTGTGAGGGCCCTACCATCGCTGCTTGCAACTTTAATTTAAACTGTTTTCCACTCATACCAACCTGTCTGAAGGCCAGGCTCTCGTAGACAGGGATGCTTGTTGTTCCGCTACCATAAAAACTTCCTTATCCTTAGGATATGCTTCTCACAAATGTTTTCCTTCACTTAGCAGTGGACAGCTCTGCACCTTTCTTAGTGGCACTGACAAAAACATTACTTTTCATGATAGCTTCCAAAAATTCATTAAAGGGATAGTTCGGCAAAAAATGATATTAAACCCATGATTTACTCACTAAGGGGTCCACATCCTTCAAGTCCAAAAATGTGCATCTATCCTTCATAAAATAATTCCAAACGGCTCCAGTGCAGACCTGCCAACCTGTATGCATTTTGCGTAGCAGGTACTCATTTTGACCTCAAAGTATGGTGGTACGATTTGTCACTAAACTACGCAAAAACCTGGTGACACCTCTGTCGCGCAAAGTACTCAAAACAAGCAACAGAAAAAATAAAAATGTCCAATCATAGCACTGGGCTCGTCCACCAAAAAGAAGTTAGGATGATTGACAAGTCGTTTGGCCAATCAGTAACAAGAGTCTGCTATCGACGGAACCACAAACTCCGTCCTCCACCCGCAGTTTCAGACAATCTTTTTCAACGGAGAGTTAAGACGTCTCACCCCTAAGGTAAACTGGTCAGGGTGGATGTGCAAAGCTAAAATAATGAATAAGCTTAATCCTATAAAAACAATCACCCACAAAGCAGGGGCTGGAGGGCTACGGCGTTCTAAACAGTATACAAAATGTCAAAAATATATGTAAAACGAAGGTGCTCTTTGGGAAATAAGCTAAATTTCAAAAACAACAAAAGGAAACCAAGGCACTCTTCTAAATTATAAAACCGCTTTAATAAAGGTGCTAGTTCATAATAGAACTTAAAAATACCACCAACATGTTTCGGCCTACATCTAGGCCTTCATCAGGGCACAAGTAGCAAAAATGCTACAAACACAGTTAAAGAGCACAGTAATTAGCCAGCTGATCCACTCCAGAGTGGGTGGGGTCAACCTCTCCAAATCAAACAGGCCTAAAGTAGGCAATGTATCAGAGCAATCAAAAAACAGACAACCAAAAAAAAAAAAAAATTAAAAAAGAAGAAGGAAATTAAAAAAAAGTTAACATATCAATACTATCATTAAGACCCGGAAAAGTCATTGCATTAAAAATTGTCTGTGAATCCAGCGACTCTCCTTCTGATTAAGAATCCTTTGCCTATCACCTCTTCTAGAAGATAAAGGGACATGATCAATCCCCAAGGCAGAGAAAGAAGCCAAGTTACCATCATGTACCTCATTAAAATGTTTCACCATGGCATAATCACCATTCCCTACTCTGGCTGCATATCTATGCTCCGCGAGTCGGTCCTGAAAGCGACGTTTCGTCCGCCCTACATAAAAAGCATCACACATAGCACACTTCAAAATATAAATAACAAACACTGTCTTACAATTTATGAAATGTTTAGTGACGTATGTTCGTTGTGTACCTGGGTGAGTGAACCCTTTAACCTTGGTGACTATATCACATTGTTTACAATGGCCACATTTAAAAGTACCATTCGGAACTTTAGGTAACCAAGTGGTCTGTTCTCTTGCTGGGAGGTGGCTATGTACCAACCGATCATTTAATGTGGGCGCTCTTCTAAATGAAAAAACTGGGGGTTCCTCAAAAATATCCCTCAAAATGTCATCACATCGAAAAAGATCCCAGTTTTTTCTTATTACCTGCCGTATACGTACAGCCTCTGTACTATAACGTGTAGAAAAGTATACCCTCTCTTTCTTCAAAACAGCAGGCTTTCTTTGTAGTAGAGACCTACGCTCAAGAGAAGTGGCTCTTTCAAGTGCCCTATCCAGCGTAATCGCCTGATAACCTCTCTCCCTAAAACGACCATACATCTCTTTACTTTTCATGTTGAATTCATGATCATCATCACATATTCTCCGTAATCTCTGGAATTGACCAAAAGGAATATTTTTAATCAATGTAGAAGAATGAAAGCTTTTAGCATGAAGTAGAGTATTTTTATGTGACTCTTTCCTAAATATCGTGGTATGCAAAAAACCTTCTTCATCCTTGTAAATTTCTAAGTCCAGAAAATGGATTTTATGTACATCATATTCAAGAGATAACCTCACATTGGGATTAGCCGCATTCAAATACTCATGGAAACTCATCAGTTCTTCCTCCGTACCCTTCCACCATAAAATCACATCATCAATGTACCTTGCCCACCAGATGATCTTATCTCTGAACACATTCGTCTCATTAAAAACAAAGTCCTCCTCCCATTTGCCCATAAAGAGACCTGCATAAGATGGACTAAAGCAAGCCCCCATGGCACAACCCTTAACTTGTTTAAAAATCTTGTCCTGAAATAGAAAAACATTATTATAAAGTGTCCATTCAGTTAGTTTGACAAGAAAATCTGTGGGGGGAAAGGAGTTTGATGGAAGAGGACGTTTGTCCAAAAAATGCATCAAGGCCTTGTGTATGTTCAATATTGGTATAAAGGGCCTCAACATCCATGGTAACAAGTAAAGACTCTGGTCCAATAAATTTGTGTTCATCAATTTTACACAAGACATCAGTGGTGTCCTGTATATAAGCCGGTAAAGTTGGAAGTAATGGCTTAATAAAATAGTCCACATATTTAGAGATCGGTTCCATGAGTGTCTCATTGCCCGAAATCACAGGCCGTCCAGGTGGATTAATCATGTCCTTATGTACTTTGGGTAAAAGGTAAAATGTCGCCATCCGAGGGTCAGGTTTAAATAAAAAATCAAATTCTTGTGTAGAAATCAAATTATCCTCTACGCCTTGAAGAAGCATTTTGTGAACATCCTGTGTTAATATTTGTATAGGGTTGCTGGTCAAAGGCATATAAAATGTAGTATCCCCCAGCTGTTTGAAAGCTTCTTGAGTATATTGATCATAACCCCACACAACTGTAGCACCCCCTTTGTCTGCCTTTTTAATTACAAAGTCCTTGTTATTTGAAAGGTCTTGTAAAATCTTTCTCTCCTCTTTTGTCAAATTCTGATGATGTGTATTCTTCTGTGACAAAATGTTCTCTATTTCATAGTTAACCTTTTTCTCAAAAGTATTAAGTGTAGTGTTTTGTATCATAGGGCAAAAGGAAGATTTAGGTTTAAAAGGGGTAACTGATCTTAAAGCAGGCTGTGTAACATTCAATTTATGCCATGCCTTTAGATGAAGACTTCTGTAAAACCTAAACAAGTCTATTTTCACATCAAAATCTGAAGCATAATAAGTAGGGGAAAAGGACAAGCCCTTAGCTAGTACATTCAACTGTATATCAGAGAGAGGGGTACCTGTTAGGTTTATAACCGTGTCCGTTGGTGGTGCCGTGTGCGATAAGGTGGTTTTCTTACTGTACGTCCTCTTCTCGTCCTTGGTTTATTTGACCTTTGTTCTGTTGTTTGTTTGTCCCCCTTTTTCTTAGGGGGAGTTGGTCGTTTGATTCTAACGCGAAGTCAGCCCTTAAGCTGTTTAATTAACGTAGCCCGTATAAGCTAATTAACATAAACTAGAAATGCGATCGGTTAAACACTCCAATGTTTTATAACGCAATATGCCAAGGAGGAAGGATTTTTATGCAGTTGTGAATCGAGTTGATTGTGATAAAACTGAAATGCAACTAAGGCTAAACTAGTCCAGTTATGTATATTAAAGCTTCTCACCTTGCAACAGGTTTAAGAAATCAATGGAAATCTGTCGTAATCTGTTATAGTTGTCATTCATTTCATTTTAGAGCCCCGTTGATTAATAAACAGTCTGAAGACTCATGTAATAACAGTATAGCTGTTTTCTCAAGTTCACAGTTTTAATGATCTGTCGTTATTTTTGCTTTACTGAAGCTGCTGGTGTGTGAAACTTGTACTTTACCTTATAAATAATGCTAATAATTATAATACAAGCTTTGGTCAAGCATTGTTGACCCAGTCTTATTTGAGGCATAATGTAAATGTATAGAAAAGATGCATTGTTGTTGTTCGCCATTTTTAAATGTTACAATGTTATTGGTGTGTGTAACAGCTCAAGTATACAGTATGTCACTGAGACTGTCTCTGAAAATCAGACTTAAGTCTCAAATCTTATTGTGAGATAAAAAGCATCACAGTTTAATTTCAAGCATTAATTTCACTATGATTTCAATCGCTGACATGACATTACTCAGTCAATATTAAAGATATCAAGTTTATATTTTCATAAAATGTTCTTTACATTATATAGGATTATTTTATGCGGAAAACAGTAAATCACAAAGAAATACTTCAGCTGGGTTTTCACAGGCATGGTCACATTAATCTTTAAGAATGTTGTATTTTCTCTGAATATTTGATTTAATGTACTGTATTTTTCAATTAAATTTACATTGCACTATAAATTATCTTAGCTGCAGACATTGTAGGTGTTTATAAATACTGATAATTGTGGTCATAACAATAGCAAAATAAATAGTTCTGTATTATTAAATTACAGACAAAGATTTTGAATAGCTACAGTAGGTTGGATTGTATGTTTGGTGCGAAATGGGTATGGTGGGGGCCTTACCCCCTACGCTTTCATAGGGCCCAAAATTGCTAGCGGCGCCCCTGCTTACAGTTATTCAAAGATGCACACATTATTCCATATTACTCCCGTTTATGAGCACGTTTGTCTCTGGCCTCGCTCTGTTATGTAATAGATTGACAGGTGCGCATCTCCGTCTTTCAAACATATATAATTTTGTAATTACTACCTTGGGAAAATTACCCATGATTTTATCATTGTGAAAATGTTTTTTTTTTTTGCAAATTAAAACGATTTGTATTTCCGCAATTTTACAACAAATACGATGGTTATGGTATATTGTGGAGTTAGAGACCATAGTAAATTTGTGTCTACTGTTGTTTTACAACAAATAAAAACTAAAAGACTATGTTAGTATAATTAAACAATGGTGAATGGGGCTCACAAAACGCACGCTGTTTCACACATACTCTGTATGCGGAATAAGCCAAGTTAGCGCTGAGGTACCTGTGCATCCCGGTCAGTCTCCTCGGAGCGGCTGTTTTCGGCGGCGGCTGGACTGACGGTCACCATGGGTTGCGGTCGCGTCTGACCCCAAAACATGCTTTTATTTCTCAAAAAAAAATCAGTAGACTGGTGCAGAAGTTTTATGCCAGTTACTTAAGTTAGTTATTTTTCACGAGGCTTTAAGTAGCCTAATTTGTTATAGCCTAATGTTAGGAAGGCTAATATCTTGCACTTTCTTCTGGCTTGAATAATTTTGAGTTACATTTTGACAAAACCTTTCAGATCTAAGTATTATGCGTTTTGTTTAATTTAATGTTAAACATGAATCTGTTTTTTTTTTTAAATAATGAGGTCTCTGTTTAAGAACGCTGGCTCGCAGCTGCAGGTTCCGCTGCTTTAGAGCACTCCACACGCACGCAAATATATGTTTGAAACAAAGTTTAACTGTCTGCCACAAGTTGATCTTGTAATAAAGGTCTCATCGAGGAAAAACACGCTGTATATTTGTATTCATTGCATTTTTTAAGTATAAAAGTTAAATAACAAATTTTATTATAAAAATATTAATGATTAATCGATTGTCGATCGTTAATTCTCCCGACGATCGACAAAGAAAACTTAATCGAATGCCCATCCCTAATCCCCACAAAGGTAAAAAGAGTCATGTTTATTTTTGCGTGTTGTCATTTGGTCATAAAATACTACATATGATGCTAGAACATCTCAAAAAGGGTTTTACAGGGGGTATGGCTTAGCTAAATGAGATGTAAATGAGCCCTATTGTCTCCCCCAGCTGAAAAGAAGAGTCCCTTTCGTCTCGATTTTCTCGGTTTGAGTAGTTCTGAGTTCCTATATTCAAATGGCCACAACTTCTCCAAATCTTATCAGATTTCCACACATCGTTGGAAAGCTTAGAAACTGCAATTTCAGAATATGTGAATAACTCAAAATGCCCAGATCCGACTTGTGTCCCTACTTTCCGTGACTGGTCACAATTTAATACCATGACCATATGGATTATAGACTTTTTAGGAAAGGTGATTTAAGACTTTTTAAGACCTGCATAAACCAGGGCGCAAAACGCAAATCAACTGTGATTATGTAAAACAAGGATTTCGTTACATTTTATAAATGCCCCCTTATAAAACGTACAATTAGCGGGGAATTAGATTAAATTAGGCCTCTAAACATAATGTATTGCCCAAAAATGCACGAATTAGCGTTAAATGATTAACGTTACCAGCTTCCTAATTTGAGACGCACATCACATTAATAGGTAGGCTAAAGGCATAAACTGTATCAACTTTTAAAAAAACAAGTATATTTATGCATGAAGATAATTGTAACAAGACAGTAAAATGTAGTGTTAAAACAGATTACTTACCAGATCAACGCTCCCAAAACCAAAATTGATATAACAGCAGACAACATGGTCAAAACAGAGTAGAACTTTGTCTGATGATCTTTGTAAAACTGCTGCATGCTACAACGCGTGTCTTCTCAAAAGTATTCAAAGAAACCCCCATTGTGAATTTCCGTGAAGAAAATATATTCTTTTTTTTTTGCTATAAATAGGTCATTGTCTCCACAAAACCCATTCGAGGACAACAGACCAAAATGGCGAACTTTCTCGCGTGTTGAGACGAAGAATGTACATTGTACGCAAATGCGTGTGACGTCAGACGGATCACTGTTAAGTGCTATGACAAAAATAAATGAAACTGGTTGAGCACTGTGAACTTAAAATAAAAATATGGTACACATAATGCAAAAAATTTAAGACCAATTAACTTTTTACAATTTTTAAGTAATTACAACCTATTTTTATCAAACCTTAACTGTTCAGTCTTGCAGTGTACTTTGCTTAGTTATTAATGGAAACAAAAACAAAACTATAAATTTCTGATTATTGGAATTTAAGGGGTCTATTTTGAAATCCCCACTTATGTAAACAGTTTTATAATATTTTTAACAAATAATCTTTCCATACAATTTTTAAATACTTCAATATCAAAACCAGGTTCTCTATATGCACAACTTACAATTACATGTTTCTTTTTCCAAAATTATTTCAACCGTTACAATCTCTACACTGAAAAAAAACTTCTGGACATCAGTTGCACATAATTAAATTAGGTTTTCTTAAAATGATATTAACATTAAAATTAATTTCATTTTAAGAAAACTTTATTCAATCATGTTGAACTGGTGTACATAATTAAATTAAGTAGATCCAACAATTTTTTAAAAGAAAAATCATTTTAAGAAAACTTTTTCCCAGTGTACATATTATGCCACTCCACCTTTTTTTTTATTCTGTTGATTTATGTTATTCAGTTCATATACTTTTAACTCAAACTTGACCTCCTTCTCATCAGATATAGCTATCACCTGGAAAGGTTTTTTAAAATGTCTTATATATTCTTCAATTTTGTGAACGTTTGAATATTAACTTCTACTATTGAAGTGGATAATTAATATTCCCTGATTTACTTCAATATTCACATTAAATTGATCTTCAGAATAATAACAACAATTATTGTTTAGGTTGTTAAAAATTATTTTCAGGGTCAATATCTTACTCTAAAACATGCCGATTAAAATCAGTAAATTTAAATGTTCTTAAGTTCCAATTATCACACTCATCATCACTCTCTTCTTTAGCTGTTGAATTTAAACGACACTGATCTTCCATCGAGTCCATATACATTTTAATTCACAGAAAGCACACATGATCTTTTAATAAAATGTTACTTATTCCTGCGTCACTAGTACTTGTCAAGTTTTTCAATGTGTCTTACAGACAGCACTCTAGCCTCCTCTGGGGTCCCATTAAGTTTTATGTCAACTTTACAATAGACTCTATGCACGCCCTACTGCCTACGTATTTCCAAAATCTTAGTTTTACACGGGCGTCTCGTCTAGCATTATCCGATAGCAAGACGTGGTGATAGTGTGGCCTTTTGTCATTTTCATCTAACTAGCTATTGCCACTTATTATATTATACATATTATCAACCTTGGTTTTTATATTTAAACAACGTTTTGGTTAGGAGTTCAACATGCTTTAAGTGTCTTCGGCGGGAAGGTGTTACTTCTCAGTATTGCTGTATCAGAATCCACGAAAAAATCGTCATTGGACATCCCAATTGTGGTGACTAAAGGGGGTGTAGTGCTGGCAAAATCCTTATACGCCTCTGCCACTTGCATGACTGAAAGGTCAGGCAGCTCACCAGCAACACCTTTATACAAGGTACTCCTGAAACAAAAATAAACATTTTACCTCAAAACAATTTCTCATTGCCTGTTAAAAGGTTTGTTTGAGATAATTTACTCATCATTGTGTCATTCTAGAAATGTAAGCGACTTCTTACAGAGAGACTTTATGCTTAGTCATCACTAACTTTATAGTATAGATAATCTTAAGAGCATCTAAGTGTATTCAACTGTCTATTCTACTTTGAGAGACAGTGAAAATGAACTCAAATGTATTTAGTTACCAATTGTAGTAAACTTGAACCCATTTTTGTATGAAAGTAGGGTTTGAGTTTACTTTAGGGTTTGAGAGAGAGTATCTTAAAGGTGCGTATTAGTTCATATTCTTGATGTCAAAAATTTGCACAGTTGAGTACACTTAGATGTTCTCAAGTTTAGCATAGGAGGTGCTAAAGACATTTTAGTACATTTTGTGAAAAATTAGTGTGTGAAAATAGAGAACTAAGTACATTATGGAAGTGCACTTTTTTCACCTGGGAAGATATCTTTTTGTGTGTCCCAGAATAAAGTCATTGTAACGTGGGCTGCTTACACAAAGCGTGAGAGAGATAAATCCATGTGCAAGGAGGTTTTATTAAATAAATTCCACGTCGGCAAGCAAACAAATCCAAACAGGGTAATCCAATAACATAATCCAAAATAAACATGCAAGAAGTCAAAATCCAGAATATGCAGAAACAGGAATACAAAACAGGAACAGGACAAAATGAAACGCTCAGAACTGCAGCTGTTACACATACAATACTTCGCAGGGACATTATCTGATTTTACCGGTTTTATACTGAACAGACAAGAAGTGGGAAGTGAAGCATGACATGACCACAATACAAAATAAAAGACCTAATAACAAAACAAAACGGAACACAAGACAAAACCCTTACATAACCCCCCTCCAATGGGTGACTCCTGGAGCCCACTAACATCAATGACATAGTCCAAGGGTGGGTGGGCGGGCCAGGACCTTTTTGCAGGGTAGGACCAGAGGACAGAGGCGGTCGTGGGTCGTGTGGCCAGGACGGTCCAGGGTCCTGGGGGGGCGTGGTCCTGGGGCAGGCGTGGTCCAGGGTCGTGAGGCAGGCGTGGACCATCGAACACCTCGGCATCCTCCTCTGTGTCTTCTGCCTTCTCCATGCGTCCAGGTACTACCCCCCCAAAAAATTGGGGGAGCTTCTGCCCACCAGGGTGGCACTGGTGGCGCTCTAGACCTGTAGACAGAGATAGCTGAGAGAGAGGCCGGCAAAGCCAGGTTAGCAGAAGACAGGTTAACAACAGCAGAGTATCTAAAGACTTCAGTAATGTTCATCTTGGAACAGGCAATGAGTTCAGGGTTGTATACAGTTATTTTGGCAAGGGCAGAAAGTCCATGGAGCTTAGGAGTGACCACATCAGCTGACCTACAGGACACATGGAAATCAGGAGTAACTATCTTGGCCTCTACATGACACACATGTACCTCGGAAACAGGAAATTCAGAAACAGGCCTCATGGTAGTGACAGAAACCTCAAGACATTTAGGCTCAGCAGACGTGGTCAGGAAAATAAGCTCAGGGGACTCAGATTCAAACTTTTCAGCCGAAACATGAAGTGCAGGTGATTCATGTAAAGCAGACGACTCAGGTGAATCAGAGTGAGGTGAACCAGACGACTCAGGTGAACCAGATGACTCGGGTGAACCAGACGACTCGGGTGAAACAGGCGACTCAGGTGAACCAGGTGAAACGGGCAACTCGGGTAAACCAGGTGAAAAAGGCGGTTCAGGTAAGCCAGGCGGTTCAGGTAACTCAGACGATTCACTTTGGACGGGATGTGCAGGAGGCTCAGGTTTGGACCTTCTAGTCGTGGTAACAAGTGCAGGAGACACATCTTCGAACCTTTTAGCCGTGACAGGAGGTGCATCAGATGATTCATATACAAGGGCTTGGGGAACACAGGAAACAGAAGAGCAGAAAGCAGACCACACACACCACAGGGCCATGGCAAATGCAGGAAGCAAGAGTTCACAGAACATAACTCAGTAGCTGTGGGAGCCACAGAACAGTACAAACTTGACGTGAGATCCTAGACATCCGTACCGAAACCATCTGGGTATCCAGCAGACTTGACATCAGTAGTCGGTTCCTTACATGAACAGGATATGTAGGTGAGGCAGCCATTTTGTGAAGTGGCTCAGGTGCAGGTATGAAGGCCATCTTGATAGCAGGTGCAGGGTTAACAATAGCCGCCTTGAAGACAGGTGTGTTTGTGGCAATGGCTCTTTGGATAACAGGTGCAGGAATGTTGGTAGCCACCTTAAAAACAGGTGCAGGTTACATGACCGCCATCTTGGGTGCAGAGACAGGCATGGTGGCGGCCATTTTAGAGACAGGCATGGTGGCGGCCATTTTAGAGACAGGCATGGTAGCGGCCATTTTAGAGATAGGCATGGTGGCGGCCATTTTAGAGACAGGCATGGTGGCGGCCATCTTAGAAACAAGTATGACTTTAGCTGGCTCTTGTGAGGTGGTTGTGGTTGAGCTTTAGTGTTCCTCATCTACAGCCAGAGGTGTAAAGAGTAGCTGAAAGCCATACTTGAGTAAAAGTACAAATTCCTTACTGTAAAAATTACTCCACTACAAGTTACAAGTCACCAATTTAAATACGACTTGAGTAAAAGTATTAAAGTAACCCAATTTAAAAGTACTCAAGTATTTTTACTCGTACTGAATGTTGGCTCAAAGATGCACTAGTCCTCAACACAAAGAGACATTGTAGGTCTGGGCAGTGAAAACTAAGAAAGTTTATTTATGAGGTTTTATTTCCTAATATAGAAAAGAAATCAAACACCTCAAAATTTTGACCTGGCAGAACAAACACAGATTAAACATAGTCATAGTCTTTTGACTAAAATTTTATTTAGTTTTAGTCATATTTTTGTCATCTGAATTGATTTAGTTTTAGTCTAATTTTATTCAACTAAATGCCATGAGATTTTAGTCTAGAAATCTACATTAAATTTAGTCTAGTGTCATTGTGTACTTGAATGTGCCATGCTGAAAAACATATAGCCTAACTTTGTGATATAAATATATGGTAACAATTTACAGTGGGGTTCATTGGTTAATATTGGTTGGCTACATTGGTTAACATGAACTGATAATGAGCTGCACTTATACAGCATTTATTCATCTTTGTTAATGTTAATTTCAACAATTACTAATACTTTATCAAAATCTTGTTAACATTAGTTAATGCACTCTGAACTAACATGAACAAACAATTAAAGCTTACATTTTTATTAACTTACATTAACAAAGGTGAATAAATGATGTAACAAATGTATTGCTCATGGTTTGTTCAAGTTGGTTAATACATTAGCTACTGTTAACTGATGAACCTTGTTGTAAAGTGTTACCAAATATTCTTATATAGGCCTATCCTAAAAAAGATATAATTTTTATATTTAGAAAATTCCAGTAAACTAAAATTACACTAACAGAAATATGATAATGCATATTAAAAACGTGAAGTTGTTCATTTGAAAGATTAATTGAAAACACATGTAGTACGTAACACCACTATCTCACATTAAGTGCACTACATTTCTTCCGTCATGCATCCCTCTTACAGTAAATACATTACAGCATACTTGATTAAATGTGAGGACAGTGAAATTGTACACTTATTATCAATCTTATAATGTACTTAAGTTACTCGGGCAATCAGTACAGGACCTCGCTGGTTTATTTTGGCTTATATAGTAAGTTATATCAAGTTATGTACCAGCTCAGGTTAGCTGATAAGGTAGCATCAGAGTATATAAACATTTGTGCTTGCCTTTGAGTTGCGGGATGACCCTCCTGCAATCACGCATCACTTTTGTTTTGATTGTAGCATCACATGTTTAAAAAAGGGTCCCTTGACTGAAGCAAATGTGATATGCATCCATATGTTTGCTCTTTATCTCTTCTCTCAGACCAGACGCGAACTTTTCTCTACAGTTTATGACATACGCAGCACGCAGATGTCCCACTACGGTGGCTCAACGCAAGCCATTCATTGTTTGACATCAAAGTACCGCGAGACCAGACTTCTCCATATGCATTTGATTTGCTCTCGCAGTACTTTGATTTCATACGATTGCTCTGCGCAGAGCCAAATGTAGTCCCTCAGTTGTGTGTGGGCGTGTAACCTCACGACCACAGATTCTATCCATCATCACCCTCTGACACTTTCGTCTTGTTTTTATTTGACGAATAAACAATGTAGCGAGTAACGTTAAGTGTCATTTCAAATGTAGTGGAGTAAAGAGTTCAAAAACCCAATAAAAAATGTAATTGAGTAGAGAGTAAAAGTTGCCTATATTTTTGATACTCAGTACGAGTACAAAGTAGCCCAAAAAATACTTAAGTACAGTAACGAAGTACATTTACTCAAGTACTTTACACCTCTGTCTACAGCTCCCACAGTGAAGGGAGAACCACTCAACAAAAGAGCAAAGTCTATGTAGCTTTCTAAGGTCCAGGTTGAGGCATCACGTGGCATATACAGGCGTACATTTTTATGACGTGCATTATAAAAAATGTCCTTAAGCATGTCAACATTATAGTGTACCTGATAGCTCAGATCAAGGAAGTCCTTGACGTAATCCTTAATCGGTCGGTTGTTCTGGCGTAGTCCAAGCAAAGCAAACAGTAGATTCATGATGCTGGCAGGAATTCACAAACCTCCGCTGGATTCTGGTATGGCGAAGTATTCTTTAACGTGGGCTGCTTACACAAAGCGTGAGAGAGATGAATCTATGTGCAAGGAGGTTTTATTAAATAAATTTCATGTAGGCAAGCAAACAAATCCAAACAGGGTAATCCAATAGCGTAATCCAAATAAACAGGCAAGAAGTCAAAATCCAGAATATGCAGAAACAGGAACAGGACAAAAACCATGAAACGCTCAGAACGGCAGCTGTTACACATACAATACTTTGCAGGGACATGATCTGATTTTACCGGTTTTATACTGAACAGACAGGAAGTGAGAAGTGAAGCATGACATGACCAGAATACAAAATAAAAGACTGAAAACAGAACAGGATATCAAAATAAAATCCCTAATAACAAAACAAAACTGAACACAAGACAAAACCCTTACAGTCATATGGGTTCGGAATTACATAAGGGTGTATAATGCCTTTTTTTTGACAACTATCCATTGGTTTAAATCATAAACATTGTCAAATTATACTTCTAGGTTGCATTTATAATTGATTGCAGTATGCACCTTAAAGGGAAACCAGACAAGTCTGCGTATTATTTCTCTACAAGCTCCCCCTAGTGTCTGGAAGTAAATGCTTTTAAACACACTGTTGTGAAAACAAACTGTTGTCCCTCCCCCCTCGCAACCAAGTTTATCAGCTTATTTCCAATGTCTAAGTTAGGTAAGTAATATTTCCTTTCCAACTGATTTTTTATTTTTATTGTGTTGTAATGCATAATAGTATATTTACTGTGTACGACCGATATGAAAGAGGCAAACTACTGCTTTCGTGTTTTGTTTTTTATTAGGAGAGTGGGCCAGAGAATAAAATAATTATAAATAAATAAATAAATAAATATATATAGACAAGCAAAGGGAAAACGTCATTCGTCCAGATGAACTTATAGACCTTACTAATATAACTTTAGTCAAGTATTATCTTTTTACATCTCTCTCTCTCTCTCTCTCTCTCTCTCTCTCTCTCTCTCTCTCTCTCTCTCTCTCTCTCTCTCTCTCTCTCTCTCTCTCTCTATATATATATAGATTTCGGTACGTCTTCCGGAACTCGTATTTGTTGAAAGCATACGCCTTTCAGTTAAAAACGTAAGACATAATCGTAGTTTCATTCTTACCATTGTAACTGTTGCCTTTCTGTAATAATAATAATAATTATTCGTCAGGAGAGTCTTCATTCGTCCGGTAATGAGTCATTTAACCATATACCGACTTACGAAAATGATTTATTAACATGAAAATGCTGCCTTGTGTCCCTTTAAACCAGCAGCAAGTTTCCTCTCTTTAGGTCTTGCAGATAAAACCACCATTACAGTGACAGGACCTGGCCGAACTCCATAGGAATACCAATGATAGTTTTAGGATTAATGTTGCCAGTTATGTGCTATGAGACCAGCAATACATGTCTTGGTCATCTCACTAATTAGACAAAGTTAAGGATACAGGGAGAAAACGCTTATTTTAATAATCTTAAAAAAATGAACATTGTTCTTGGTTTGTGCCAGCTCTGCTCAGTAATCCAAGCTGAGAGTAATATTCTGTCTGGTACAATAGTGCAACTATGTGATTACACAGTGCATTGCCAGCAACACAAGAACAGACAATCTGGGACAATATGACAGGGCTGGAGTCCTTTAACACAATCTATAGACAATGTTACAAATGACAATATATCAATTAAAAGACCCCAAATTATTGAGCATTTGAATAAACAATGACTTATTTTGCTTTTAAAGTGCTAAACGTTTACTTTAAATAGAAATTATTATAAATTTAATAAGACAATATACTCAAAATATGAACAACATGTAATCTTTTATGTCTTTATGTTTGTCTGCCTACTCTTAGACTATGTGGGTTCTCTGCCTTCCTCATAGATCTGTAACACGTCGCCTTCACCCTTATCTCTCCTGTTACCTGATCCTAATTAGAAACTGAAAAATACACAAATGTTACAGTGTATTAACATAACTACTTGGAAAAGTATAAAAACAGACCATCTGAAAAGGTTAAATCGAAAGAAAACAAAACTCTGACTTTTACAAACAAAGCTAACGTTACCTCGCTAATCCACTGATAACAATGTTATTCATGCAAGAATGTTGCTACAAATCTGCAACACTGCTTTCCAGACTTCAGACTGCAATCCTTCTGTCCTTCTCTTCATTTTGTTTTTTTAATTCTTTAAAGGGGACAGAGAATAAAAAAACCTTTTTATCTTGTCTTTGTTGAATAATGGTAGTCTACCCGCATTCACGAACATACAAAAAGTGCTAGACATGCTAAACATCTCAGTCTCATAGAAATTCCTCTTTTAGAAATGTCAGCCAGAAAACGGCCCAATCTGAAAAACTGATGCTTATGACATTACAGGCATCTCCCTGCCCCTCCACTTTAAAATAATTAGCTACATTTTTTGGGTGGCAGCAAAGTCAGCCAATCAGTAATGAGATTGCAAGTTAAGCCAGTCGGGGGAGCCAAATAGGTGCAAAACCACTTGTTTAAAATCCCCCACACTAATAGAGCTATCTGAGAGAGGTTTTTAGGAAGCTTCTAAGGCATTACAGACCCAAACAAAAAATTTTTACTCACATCACAGAACAACGATAAATACCCCGTTCAATCATTCTATGTCACCTTTAATTTTACTCATCAATTCAATTATCATTTTCTGTTGATGCGATTTTATCTTTTCAATTTCCTTGCTCTTTTTTTGGTGGCATTTTTAAGTGTTTTTATCTCCCACGTTAATACACTTCCTCCACTGAATCCGAGCAGAGACACACATCCCTACCAGCATCTCACGCAGGTGACAAGATTTCGGAGTCTTCGATATAACTTTGCCGTCCTTAGTATAACTTTGATGTCCTTGATATAACTTCGGAGTCCTCGGAATCGGACGCTGATTTCTTTAAACCTTCTCTTGTGATAAAAAGTTTAGATGAGATGAAGATGGGAGACAGATTCCTGTGGTACGTGTGAGAGAGAGAGACGAGAGCGCGAGCCAGATTGCGCCAACTCATATGAACAACCATAAAGCTTGGCATTGCATGACAAAACCTCTAGTAGACACATCTACATTTAAACAAAGCTTGACAAGGACAATGGGAAAGAAGATGGCTTATAAATTGACCGGAAACCAATAAGAACAAACAGACAACCATGAAAATGAATACTTTCTAAAATAAACGGCACGACCATGGAACATAAAACTATTACAATTATTCGCTTGCTGTGCCAGGCAAACAGATTATAGTCTTTGTAATGTTAGCACTTTTCACAGTGAATGAATGAATAGCAACAAGCTATCATTTAGCTACCTTGAACAAGGCACCATGTGTGTGTGATTAACACAACGTAAGGTTGTATTAATTTTTTATGTGTGAAAAGTATTTCAGACCCTATGTGCAAAGATCTTTAGAAAGAGATTTGTTGAGAACGGTTGAGAATTATCCAATTAGTCATGGAATTTTGAAAGGTCTGTTCCAGACATTAAAAGTCAATTTTTGTCCAAGTCATGGAATTTCTGGGATTTAGTTTGCATTTATAAAAAATGCAATCCGCTTTCTAAGTTGGCGTGAGGAATGAATGCCATTTCCAAGCCTAAACTATTCATTTCACGCATATAAGCGAAACATTACAAACTTAAGGTGTACACTAAATTGTCAGGCTCATGGCATTTTAGACATAGGTCATGAAAATTCAGCTTTTTAGTCAGTGAAAGTCAGTGAATTTGACATTCGGCTTGGAGTGAGAACCCTGATTTACATAGTCAAAAAGAATAAAACCGTGTTGAGATGTAGTGTAAAAGTGGAAGTAAGGCTTCAGTACTTCAGGTAAAAGAGGACTACTGAAGGTTACAGTAAGTACAGGGTTCCCGCGGGGTCTTAAAAAGCCTTAAAAGCATTGAATTTATGAATTTGGAAATAATACCTTAAAAAGACTTAAAAAAGTCTTAAATTTTGATGTCTGGGTCTTAAAAATTGTGCTGTATGTAACTTCTCCATATTGTATTTTTCCTTCAAAGTTTCTTTGTCAACCACATTTTGATTAAATCAGGGATGCAAACACATCGCTTTTCAGTGCCTGCGCCTTTTTATTATTAATGGCATTTTGGTTGCGAGCACATCGTGTCTCTACCGATGAGTCTGCTGTACGTTCACATGCTCTCTGTTTCTCGATGAATTGGGTGCGACATGAAGCGAGTTCAGCGTAACATGTTTCTGAACTTGAGCAGAGTTGTATGCATAGAGGTTTTCACGGAGGACCGGGTCCGATTAACATTATGTGTAAAACCCGAGTCGATAGGAAAACGGCCGTGATCAGAGTCAGTCAGCGCAACATGTTTCTGAACTTGAGCAGAGTTGTATGCATAGAGGTTTTCACGGAGGACCGGGTCCGATTAACATTATGTGTAAAACCCGAGTCGATAGGAAAACGGCCGTGATCAGAGTCAGTCAGCGCTAATGTTCACGTGCAGTTTCAAGCTGCGTGCCTCCGTTTCTATTGCGATAACAACTGGCTTGGTTTGAAAGTCACGACCACGCGCTGCACTTTCTTTCTCCGTCCCTTTGTTTAATAATGTAATTATTAATGAACCATCTTTTTATATCTAAAAAGTTTGCTCAAAGATCACAAAGATGGTAGCAAAAAAGCAATGTGAATGTTAATTAAGCCCATTGCACGAGCAAAGCTCAAGCTGACTCTAGATATAAAAAACGCAAAACTCTAATATAAAGTCACCAGTCACTGGGACAGCAAGTAGACTTTTGAATCTAAAATAATAAGTGGATTAAGCTCTTTTAATCTGCAAGAGAGGAATTAAAAGAGGCACTTTTACTGCTTCTGCTCTATCTAAAAAAGGAAAGAAAACTACATAAACCATAACACACCGATTACATTTATAATCTCTAGACCTGCACTTTCTATCATTAATATACTATACATATTATTGTATTCAAAAGAGTTTGATAAAAGCGGTCATCTACACAAGTATTGCTTCATATGTCAGTGCAAAAACAGTAAAGTGTTTTGTGATGCTTTGACAAACGTTGTCAGCTTTGTTCATTTATGGTTGGATTTATTAAATATAATGTGAAATTAATATAAATGAATGCAGCCAGATGGAAGGCCCTGGATACGTTGCAGGAGGTGGCCAGGAAGAAGAGGAAGAAGGAGTAAAGCAAGAAGAAGTGCTAGATAGTTCAATAAGAGTTTTGGTTTAACATAAAAAATGAAATTGAATATTCCAAATTAATGTCGGCGTCTTTTGATTTTCGAATTTCATTTTTCTCTATATACCTAGGTTGGTAGGGATGGCAGGGGTCTGTGGCAATGTAGCCTAAGTATCTGGATATTTGCCTGGGTGTGAGGGCTTAGATTACCTTTCTCTTTTTTGAACATACATGTGTTTGCATCTCTGTTTGTTTAATAAAGTAGTATAAATAAAGAGTGGCGGATCCAATAATTGAGAACGCAACACAGTCCCGGGTCACAGTACAAAATACTGCGAACACGTGATACCTTCAGTAAATGAAGATCACCACAACCATAGACTGCAACACAACACAGCAACAGGCAAAGGAGAAGTGGGAAAAATCAAAGAAAATCTCAGAAATTCCTTAACAACTTAACATTGTTTGGCAAACTTTCTTGTGGCCTACTGAAAAAAAATTTTCACACTTGCTTGGCTTATCATCTTTTTACCCATTTCACATCGGAAAAATAAATGAACACAAGTTTAAGTATTTTAGTTTTTCTTTGCTGGTAGGGACGTGAAATGGGTATTAATTTTTTATACAAATGGTCTTAAAAAGGTCTTAAAAAGACTTGAATTTAACTTGAAGAAACCTGTAGGAACCCTGTAAGTAGCCAGAGACACTTTCCATTATGAATGATTGCATTCGTGTGTGTTACAGGACCCATGTTTCAGTGCCTTACTGCAGTATTCTTATGATAACGGAGCTTTCCTAGGATGTGACCCACCAATGAGGGTATGTTACTTCTAAAGGTTTGTTTTTCACCTTTGTATCCACCTTATTTTGAATGTGAAAGAGAGGTGACGTATTTCCCTTTTTTGTGCGATACGTCCGTTTCAATAGCCAGCAAGTGTCTTATTAAACTATTACATGTATTTAGCATTGTTTTAGTTTTATGAACATATTATTACATCGCTTCTTACCCACCAGATGGGGACATGAGCTTATGAAATTATTTGCTAATTTTAAAATGATTTGCTTTATCATTTAAAGATAACAAAAGTATGTGCAAACACATTCAGAACTATTATAAACATTAAATAAGCAGTTTATGCCGTATATATTCTGAACTGTAATCACATTTTTGTAATAATATATATATAAATAAACAGCATGTTTTTATCAGAAAGAATGTTTTTAAACAATTATTGTATATTTTTCTATGAAGGGTTTTACCGGATGGTTGTGTGGATATAGATATCATGGGTGCATATGCGCCACATTCAGCTCTTGTGCGTGAATTATAGTTAAAACAAATGTTTGTAGAAATTTACTGCATTTGTATAGCTGCACAAATTATGCCGGTCTTCCTGGATTTCCTAATAAACATTAACAAGCCAAGCCAGTCAAAACAGCACGCTCATGTCCCTCGCAATACGACATTAGCCTTAGTGGCTACACAAAGGAGCTCAAAGGTGGCAGCACCTACATTTGTCAAAAATAAGGTGGATTAAGTGTGATTAGATGTCAGACATTAATGGTATCTTTCTTTCTTTTTTATCTTTTAGGATTTTCCCTGATGGAACATAGAAACCCCTTTGGTCTCTGTTATCTCAGTGTGATCTCAAAACAAACAAATATGTTCTATTTTGAATAAAAACTGTCATTCAGTCAAGTTTTGGTTATTAAAGTCCGTACAGTAAGATAATTTAATGTTTTTGTTTGACAGACATAAGGGTTGCAGTGGACATTATGTAAGTTTAGAAATGCAATATATTTTCCTGGTTTCCAGCACAGGTAGTTATGTCTTAAACTTACCTCAGTTTTTCACATTCTGTTATTTATTTTTGACTCTGAGCTGACTGGAGCAGTATAGAGATTAGTCATGACACTGAGAGTGATGTAACAAAGCAGTGATATTATATCTGTTTATAAATGTTCCTGATATGTTTGAAACAATTCCATGGGTGTTTCTACTACAAGTAAATATTATTTAATTTCACGTTTCTGCATTTGGCAGATTTGATCAAAAGCCAAACGATTTGTATTTTGAGCGTTTAGCATGATATGTTGCATTTGAACGCCGTTGTGACTAAACACGCAAATCTGTGATCAACGAGTGTACTGATGTGTAGTCTGTGTGCTGCCACTGTAAGGGAAAATATCCATCCGTTGGCATAGCGAATCTTACGCGTTCAGTCTTTTTCGGCGCTTACTGATGATGTTTCCACGTTACGTAATTTAGTTGGTTTTATCTTATCTTGACTCCAAAAGATAAAATCTCGTTGTTTGTAATTATTAATCAAATATATATAATTGTGGATTTTTTTATAAATATTAGATCATTCTATTAGATCATTCTATGTACCTCATGTTTATAGTGAACTCATTCATTCGATTACCAATGACGTATCGGCCCACACTGGCCGTTGCGCGGGTTCTGAAACACAAACTTGACTGTACCAGAGGTTATGGCTAAAGCAATTTAACAATGCCGCTCCTGCGATCACTTGCTAAAAGGTCCCAATGTAGCCCCTGTCACGACAGGTATAAAAGATAGGAGGCAAATGCAGGTGAAAGGTAAACAGTTTATTAAATGAGAATGACACAGATGATATGATGGCAGTCCAATGACAGACAAAGGCTACGGTGGCAGATCCAGGTGCTTGTGGGTGAATATTGTGTGACGGAGACAAGACCGGATACACAAACGGGCATTAATCCACACTAAGACGAGACACTGGAACACACGAAGAAAGAGCGGCTTTGAACAGGCTTGTAGTACAATCATCTGGCAGTGAGAGGAGAGAATGGATGAGTATATATGCTGGCTGGGTAACTACCGCCAGCTGGAGCAAAGCAATCACACACACCTGCACTCACTCAGGTAATCAGCATTCAGACACGCACACACTCATGCTTCAGTCACACAGACAAACAAAACACAGAAAGTCACGATAGACTTATCCTACCGTGACAGTACCCCCTCCCCCAAGGACGTCACCTGACGTTCTCGGGCTCCTTGACCTGTGATGGAAATCATCAATAAAGGAGTGATCCAATATGTCCCGGGCAGGGACCCAACTTCTCTCCTCCGGACCGTAACCTTCCCAATCCACCAAGTACTGAAATCCGCGTCCCCTCCGTCTGGAGTCCAGAATACGATTAATCGAATAAGTTGGTTCCCCATCTACGAGACGAGGCGGGGGGGAACCGGGACAGGCGGATTAAGACGAGATTTAAACACGGGTTTAATTTTGGAAATGTGAAAAACCGGATGAATTTGTCTGTACACAGGAGGAAGATTAAGGCGGACTGTTACTGGGTTAATGATCTTAGCAACAGAAAATGGGCCAATAAATTTGGGAGTCAACTTATTCGAGACGGAACGCATCGGAATATTCTGAGTAGAAAGCCACACTTTTTGACCCACGACGTAAACGGGAAGCTTCGACCGGTGGCAATCAGCCTTAGCCTTGGTGCGTTGTCTCGCTTGGAGTATAGCCTCACGTGCTCTACTCCAAGTGCGACGGCACCTCTGGACGAAAGCGTGTGCGGAGGGGACCGCGATCTCGGATTCCAGACTGGGAAATAAAGGTGGTTGGTAGCCTAAGCTACACTTCAACGGAGATAGGCCCGTAGCTGACACTGGTAATGAATTGTGCGTGTACTCCACCATAGAGAGTGGTTGGCTCCAGGAGGAAGGATTCTTGGAAACCAAACATCGCAACACTCTTTCCACGTCCTGATTGGCTCGGTTTGACCATTGGTTTGGGGATGAAACCCTGAAGACAAACTAACCGTAGCCCCTAGCAACCTGCAAAACCCTTGCCAAAATTTGGGGACCCCTATCGGAGACCACGTCTGTCGGGAGGCCATGTAACCGGAATACGTGATCAACGATAGCAACCGCTGTCTCCTTGGCTGAAGGCAGTTTGGGCAAGGGAATGAAATGTGCCGCCTTCGAGAATCGGTCCACTACGGTTAAAATCACTGTATTACCCTGGGAGGGTGGAAGGGCGGTTATAAATACTAGCGAAATATGGGACCAGGGTTTCGAAGGGACAGGCAGCGGTCTGAGTAACCCATCGGGAGAACGATTAGATGACTTACCCACAGCACAAACCGAACAAGCCAATACAAAATCATGTGTGTCGCGAGCCATCCCTGGCCACCAGAATCATTGCTTAACCAGAAACTTGGTTCGACTAACCCCTGGATGGCAAGCTACACTGGAATTATGACTCCATTTCAGTACATCTGATCTCAGTCCCTCTGGCACAAATAAACGGTTCGGTTCGGTAAGTGTGAGATGTATGATACTCGCTCTCTGTTTCTTGTGTCAGATCATCGCTCTGTCCATCTGACACAAGAAACAAAGGGGTTTAGCTTGTTAATAGATAATTGGGCCAGCCCAGTTTCAGGATGGAAAATGAACCAATGGGCCGCTGTACCTGCTTTATGGTCCAATATATTGTTTTCACCAGCCCCCAAGGTCATCGGCCCACAGAGCATTTGCCCGATATGCCAGATTACCAGTCCAGCCCTGGTCATGGGTCCAACTAAAACAAACACTAATCACAATAATGGTGACTTAAAATGAAACAAAACATAGACATCTAAACCCCGGGGCGCAATGAACACTTTCAAGGTGGGTATGCAAGACAGAATTTGGGCCCCTCCCTCTAGATCAGGGGTCTTCAACTAAAATTGGTGGAGGTCCAGTAAATGAACCCTCCGCACCAGCCGAGGTCCGGACGTAAAAACATAAATCGACTGCTTTCGCCAGACTAAAGAAATTAGTCTAAATATTTGTTTTATTGAACAAAATATAGTGTTATCAAGCATATTGAATAATGTTTCTTCATATGTATAAGCATAAATAATCCTTCACAAAATGGATTTCATTTTAAAGCTGTTCTGTTACTGTATGTCCTTTCAGTTGCTTGGTACAAAATATCTAAATTTATCCAGTAACAATGTCTGACAAAAATATGAAGGGAACAGTGCAAAATGCATTCATCTCTAAATCTGCAAAACACACATTCATTTCCACATAACAACTTAATAGGAAAACTAACATGCACTTTTCTGCTAAACTGAGAATTACAATCACAATCAATGAATACAAACCTCTCTGGCTTAATCAAATCATATCACACGTTACCTTCATTCTCATTTATTGTCTGTACTTAACTAAGTTCTGCTTAGCTGCTTCAAGTTGCACTGGTAAAAGATCATCATCAATATCATTCATAAACACAAACAGGTAAAAGTAAACTGCCAGTTTTGGAAAACTGAAAAAGTGCAGGAAAACATTTCTCTCTTAATTTGTACTGTTCCTTCAAGTTTATAAAAATGTAAATAAGTTCAAAAGACGAAAGAATAAAAAGTCCTAGTCAAAAAAACTATGCTCATTGATCATTCTTGACATGTTTTTACTTTTGATAATGTTAACTGTTGAGAATGCTGACTCGCAACTATACGTTGAGCCAAAAATGCAGCATCCACGCACTCCTTTACTATTTTCCCATCTGTAAAGGGCTTGTTATGCTTTCCTTAAATCCACTGTATTTTCAGTGAACATTCATAGATGGCTCGATGACGCATAGCTCGTTGTTTGGCAATGAGTGAGTGTGGGTCGCTCATACTGGGCTTTTAGTTCATTTATTTTTCGCACCCTTACCTCGGACTGCTGAGGGTAAGTTTCTTCAAAGTGTCTTTGTTTAGTTTCGTAATGGTGTTTAATGTCCCCACTTTTGACAACCGCAACAGACTCGCAAGCAAGATTAGGCTCTCTGCTTTCTTCCCAGCACACCTGTCTGTGAATGTTCGCGCTGGCTCCGCACTCGAAACCTGTGTTGATGTAGGACCCATATAGCGCTACTGGGCTGACCATATATGTGCCTGATATAAATAGGATTTTATAATAACGTTAAATAGCGTTTGCTATTTATGTATTTTGTGTTAAAAGTCTTTGCGGTCCGGATGGACGCATCTCGCGGTCCGGATTCGGACCGGGGTCCGCCAGTTGGGGACCCCTGCTCTAGATGATTGTTTGATTTTCATACCATAATGTGTAGCTATATAAAATTAATCAGTTGAGTGCGTTTATTTAATTTTACAGGTCGCATTTGCAAGTAAAAATAAATGCATGAAGCAGAAAAAAGATTTATTCGAAAAACGAATACCATTTTAATCTGGTAAGGCAGAAAACATTCACGTGATTTTAAATAGATCACTAAAAGTCGAAAAATGCATGGAGATGAATTTCTGAATCTATGGAAATCTATGGAAGGTGCTTTGAAAGTTGCGGCAGTCGAGTTTTCTGCGCGGTTTTAGAATTGATGATATTATAGTTCATTTAAAAATGTTCTTACAAACTGACTGTATTCGTCAGAAAAACACCAAATAACTTATATTCTCTTAATGTCGCTGTTCTCTGTGCGTGTGGTGGTATGTGTTCCGTCCTCCACTCATGACAAAAGTGTGGCCGGCAAAATTAAAATTAATCTTACATTGATCTTTAAGAGTGTGCGCTTCGCCCGCGCACGCCCTTCGCCAGTGACACAGAATTTGCAAAAAGCACAATCGGCTAAAGTTTTAAATATAACATTGATTTTAAAAGTCAAAAGCATGGCGCAATCAAATGTGCTGCTGGTGGGCATGCAAATTTAATTTCTGTGCACTGAAGGCTTTATTTTTGAAAAGCGATTAAAGTGATATACCCCCTAATATGATTTTGCACATCCAACAACAACTATCATTACAAAGATAAAACTGCATGTTTACTCAATTATGGCTCAGACAATTCTCCTATCTCATGTTTATTTAGAAAATTATATTTTTAACTCTGCCTATTAAGTTATTGTCCGCAGTGCCGCTGCTAGCCATTTTGGTGCCCTAAGCATAATTCCTTTTAAATGCCCCCCACCCTGACCCTGAGTTTGTTTTTGCCAGTTTAATTTTTTTATTACCAAACATATAACATAATAGCAGAAAGTAAAATCTTTACAGCTTTAGCCAACACACATTACACATTTGAAAGTGCAAACTTTTATAGAATAGCAAAATAGAAATAATTACCAAACTTAAATTATCAAAATAATCCAGACATGTTTTTCCCATTTACAATGTCACTTTAAATAAATTACATTAAATAAACATCAATAAGTAAACAATAATACTCAATATTCTTAAATAAAACGATTCAGAGAACTAATGTTTGCTTCATATCATATATAATGACGTTTTATATTTATATATATTTAACGGTCAGGAATTGTTAGCCTATGTGCACTGACTGCTAACGTAAACTTTTACTGAGAAAGTATTAACCACCATCACGTCAAAATAAACCAATAAACTACTGCTCAATATCTAAAGAAACGTAGTAAAGAAAGTAAAAGCTGCGTCAGTTATTTGTAAAATGCATATGCATAGGTAATGTTTTACAGTAAAATCTCAATTTAGCTTGCACTGAGATTATAAATTATAACAACATAGTTTGTCATCACAGCAAGTTCGAGGCGCATTACGATTAGCAGCAGCTGCAGCCCATGCGCATTTCCCTTATTTAGGAATGATTAAACATGATGGACTTACCTGCAAGTGATGCACGGGCATCATCCCGCAGTTTCTTATTTTTTTATTTTTTCCGATCCTGACTCCTGCTGTCTTTTCGGGGCCATTTCCAAAAGTTGCCTACTGACTGTCCGTTTCTCAATCCTGCGCGAGGTCGCATATGCAGGCTGCATACGTCATCAAGCCTGGTTTATTTCAGGTAACTGAACATTACATTAGCAAGTCATAAGCATATTACAACAATTTACGATTAACTAAGAATAATAGTCAACTTTATAATCGTTAATATTACCAAATAAGAAAGTTTTGATGACGTATGCGCTTAGATATGCGACCTCTGCAGGCTGCAGCCTTCGGATTGAGCAACGGCCTCTGTCAAACTTAGTCAGGCGCCCGCGCGATCAACCGGCACGGACCATCAAAGGCTGGGGGGCATACTTTCTAGACTAGAGCAATTAAATTATCTCGTTCCCCCTTTTTTTGTAACATATACATGGATAAAAAGTGCCTAATAATATTTCTATAGGGTAATGAAATAATTTCAGCATTATAATTTTTTTTCATTAGGATATTATTTTTGGTGCCCTCTCAGCACGTGGTGCCCCACGCACAGCGCGTGATGCGCGTTATGGGAGCGGCGGGGCTGATTGTCCGTCTTAGAAATGCAATAGTTGTCAGCAGTCACTAAGCTAATATTTCCTTAAATAAAGCTCTTGCTGTCCTTTAGTATTAACACAAATATTTTTCATGAAACATACAATTTACAGATCAGCATGAATGCTGTTTAGTGGCATGTGAGATCTTACCTTGAAATGCCAAACTGTAGGGCTGTCGACTATTTGTGGTAACTTTGCATAGCAAACCCACCAAACTGATCCCAAACCAAAATGTTGTCTACTTACCCATATCCATATCCGCACAATCAAATTAAAAACCACCAGAACCGCCAAATATGTAATTGCATCTACTAGGTACGCTGGTACGCTGTTTTTTCAAAAGTGTCTCAATTTGACCTAACACATTCACAGTAGTTTTATATTAATTTACTTTACATTTTACTACAGTGTTAATAATTAAACGTGTACAATAAAAAAAAACAGAAAAGTGATGATGTGGGGCCCCCTCATGGGCCCATATGCCTGGCATACTCTGAGCCCCCCCCCCAACGGCGCCCCTGTCTAAACCTAATAAGTGAATAGTGTTTTCTACAACAATATTTTTATTGAACATTCAGAAATAATGTTTTATAAAATAATAAAATGCAATTTTTCTTTATCATTTACATAACAATCAAACAAGTCAATATAATAAACAGTTGTTGTTTTAAACATTGTGTGAACATTAAAACATGATATTGTCATAACGTTTAAAAATGGTAAAATGTAACATTCCTCTAACGTTCAGACAAAACAAAAACCTTCTTAGAACGTCCAAAAAAGCTGGACACTTTTTACGTTGGCAGAACGTTTTTTCTCTCAGGGAACGTTTTTATAACTTTTTTCTGTTAGCTGGGTTTTCTCCTCCTAGGAGTTTTTCCCCTGGACTAGCCAGGAGGGTTTTCTCCTAGGGTTTTTTTCATCCCCTGGAGAGTCCACCACCATTTGCTTAACTTAATACTTTACTGCAGTGGTCTCAAACTCCCGGCCCGCGGGCCATTTGCGCGCTTCATGATGTAGAAGATAACGGAATGCGTGATCGGATTTTAATTCCTTAACGGAACCTCACGTCAATCATACCATTGTCACCATGCGATTATTTAATCTGGTCTGGACTTTGTAGTGTTTGTCCAGAGAAGATTTGTTACTTCCGGGTGGATACTCAGCTGTTACTCAGAGAAGATCAAGCTGTGGATTCACCTCAGTCAAGTCACAGCATCTAATGGAGACACTGCATAGGGAGGCAGATGTAATGCAATGCATTTTAAACTACAGATAAGAAAAGAGCCATCAAAGTGCCCAGGTTAAGAAAAGAGAAAAGATGAGGAGAAATGTACAGAAAATAAAAGTATGTATACTGATATATATAATGAAGTATAATATATTATTATGTAGCTTACTATTCAATTACACATAGAGCAGTATTATTATTTTTTTCTGTCCAACTAGCTTATATAACATGGACTACCCATTCAAAAGTTATGGGATCACTTTCACTTATTAATATTTTCCCACATATAATAGAAAATTCATTAAAACAAAGAAAAATAACAAAGAACATAATGAAGTCAATACTATGACTGAAAACAATCCAAAATAAATCAGAACAGAAACGCTTCCTGGTGGTTATTTATTATAATAGTTTATAAATGTATACAGGACTTAAATTTGTTAGTGCAAGGTTATAATAGGTCTTAGTTAAGATAAGGTTAAGAAAAGATTTACTTAGGCTACTTTTATAAAATAATGTATATTAAAAAGATAAAACCACTGCTTATATGTTTTCAAGTATTATTATACATAAAATAATAGAAATTAAACATGACATTTACAGAAATATTGTACCTTTTTGAATGTTAAAATAGCTCTGTGGCCCCCCAATGAAATGTCTGTCTTAGAAATGGCCCCAAGCCAGTTTGAGTTTGAGGCTATGTCCACACGAAGCCGGTGCATTCCCTATCCGATCATTTTTTTTCCTTGCTCTAAAAAAATAATCCGTAAACACGAAACCACTGAAACCGTCTGAAAGCGGTGTAGTATATATGCCGGACCAGTATGGGGCGCTGTAATTTTGCCACAGATATACACTATACACGGAGAAGAAGATTTTGAGCATGCGCTTAACCAAGGTATGGTGTTGTCCATTATTGCTTGTTGGTCACCACAATTGCATAGAAGCAATAGATTTAGCTGTAATAAAGCTAGTAGGCTTTAGTAGCTTCTGTAGCACGAACACAATCACGTAGTCCGCCGTTATTGTTGTTGCGGTTACGTGTGACGCTTCCGACACGTGATGTGATGACGTTTTCGCTTCACAAAATATACGGATTGGCTGTACAGACGAAACCGCAAGGGTGTCGGTTTCAGATTTATCCAAAGGACCCGGTTTCAAAAAATAGCGGATTCAGTCTCCCAAAACGCCGGATCCGTGTGGATGAAACGCCAATACGATAACAAATTTATACGTATACAGTGATACGCGTCTCCGTGTGGACAGCCCCTGAGATTATAACATTATTACTACCGTAAAACTTCAAATAATAGCCGAGTCCCAAATAGACGCCTGTCTCTTTTAGACGCCTGGTGTGACGACAGGTTTGGGTAAATAAACGCCTGTCTCAAATAAAGGCCTGGTCTGTTTTTTAGTTTCGGGTTGTATTTAATCTTCTAAAACCCGTCAGATAGTCTGTTTAAGACAGTTCTATGGTGCAGATTGAACACGCTAAAGTTTTTTTTTTGCTTACCGGTAGATGTCACGTGACAGACGCAGTCGTTCCGTTACTCATCACCATGACAACACAACAAGCTTCGTCGCCAGGATTGAAGTGATGATGACAGTAGCGAAGTGGCAATCGGTAGAGTCAGGACTTTTCCCCGTGGGTCGGTAGTGTTTTGAGGCCGCTAATAATAGCCGGCTTTCAGTCTGTTGTCATGCATCCACTCCCGCCACACATTGTATTTCTCGCGTGGAAACACTATTTAACATATTTAATATGCTGCAGCGCCCAAAATGTATCTGGCCGCACTGCTCTCTCTCTCTATCAAGCCCGTGATCCCTAGAGTTCTAGTCGAGCGAGCCAACACAAAAAAAAGATAGAGGCTACACAATAGCCAATCAGAAAATAGCACTGTTGTATCTGGGTAAGATTTCACGCAACAACCAATGAAAAAACATATCCTTGTTTGCTTTATTTATACTGCCAATAATTTAAGACTGTTGTTATTACACGAACTAATTTGTTAAACACATTGAAATTAAAAATAAAACGTAATATGTGGTAACCTCCTGCTGTCATGCTGGAACAATTAAAATAAAAGCCTGTCTCTTATAGACGCCTGTCTCTTTTAGACGCCTGGTGTGATGATAGGTTTGGGAAAATAAAAGCCCGGGCTATTATTTGAAGTTTTACGGTATGCTCACTTTTCTATGCTTTTCCCTACATCTATTAATGTAAAGCTGCTTTGAAACAATTAACAATTGTGAAAAGCTACATAAATAAAATTGAATTGAAATTCACATTTTACATTGTATGATCCCAAAAAGAAGTGTTCAACAAGTCCTAAAACATGAAATATGATTCTCAACTTATTTGGCTTACAACTTTATTTTTGAGTGAAAAAGAATAGTCAATAAGAAACAAAATGTAGGGCCAACTTGAGTTTATAAATTGGGTTGTTGTTCCATACCAGGAAGAAGCAAGGGCTACATTCCTGAAACACCACAATACATATTTTTAGGAAGTTATTTAACCTGGATATGCAGGTTGAAGATTAGGTAAATAATAGTCAATTTGAATTTAATGTTAAATTAACTGTACTACAGTTAACCACAGAACCATCATGCTTACAAAGGGAAGACAATTCTTGCATTCTTCCTTGACTTTAACTTCCTTTAGATCATTTGTAAAACCATGCTTTTGTTGTCAATCACTGGCATACTGAGATCTGTCATCCTACATGTCCTTTTCATCCTTTTTGTTCTCCTCTTCCACAGTAAGCATGTAGTTGGCATCAGTGCTGGCACTGTGACTGTGTGTCCTTTGGATATTGCTCATGCCGACCCTTGCAGCAAGGCCTGAGGTGATAGATAAAGTACTATCAGTCTTGGTTTGTGCAATACTGCTGCGAGCTATGGCGTGAATTCTTCGCTCTAGACCACCAGTGTGATGTGGTGCTCTGTTGCCTGCATCCTGGGCTTTGCCCTCCAGGAAATAAGTAAGCATCTGTCCTTTGCCTTTTATGCTGACATTACCACGACACACCAGATCATAGTTGTTCTGAAGCAAGTGGTAGACATCCTCTGTAACCTGGAAAGAGGGCACATGCGTTAATAACTTGAAAAGCTTTTGTGGCAGACCTCACATGCTATGGACAAAGATTAAAACCAAATGTCTGTTACATACAGTACGTAACTTTGGTTCTCTGAAGAGGAAGCAAGAGAGCTAACAGTATAGGAACACCAGCAAGTGTTGATGATTGTCTGCAGACCATATATAAATGGGAATTCACTGGCTAATGACACTGGTGCCTCCTCTCTGAGACACTGCATCACCACTCATCAGATTTTGGCAATGAGAGAAAGTCGTAACCAAGCAGAACTGGCCAACTATGCAGTATTGTGTTCCCTATTCAGACCCTAAAAGTAAAAAACTGCTGAGCTTACTTAAAGGTGCAATATGTGGGAATTGTCGCTAGAGGGAGCCAACACAATCAAAACAATAACAATTACGTAGATTAATGATGCTCTGAAGCAGCATGGAATTATGGGATTTGTTGTCTTTAACTCAACCGCTGATGGCCATCAATCAGACGGGAATGAGAAATCATGTTGACGGAAACGGTAAAATAATCAAGTTTTATAAATGTGGCGTTTGATGACATCATTTTATTTCGTTATGTAAGGTTTCATGTTATGTTCAAAACGAAATTGTTAGTCATAGATGTTACAGTATTAGTCCAATTCGATGGTGTTTTAAAAACAGCACAGAATTAAGTGTTCATATCAACAAACTTATAATCTACAATGATTTTTCACATAATGTATTGAGAGTACAAATCTTATTGTGAGGTTATGATGTAAAATTATGATGGCTACACTGTAGCTGCTACGGTAACAAACTCTATCCAATACTGGATTTAGAAAATGTCTGAAAATTACCATTTTGACATGACACCATTGAATGTTACGTTATGTTATATTGTAGTACAATACCTCTTGATGTGCATTATATCATCCGTGTGAAAATGCACTGATAACAGTCTACACCCCAGCCAGCATGGGTTACATGTGGGCATGGGCTTCACATGGGCAATATATGTGGGTCCCATGTGGGTTTCCCTATGTGGGTCCCATATAGGTTTGCCCATGTGGGATACTAATGTGGGGCCATCAGAGGATGGGTACATTGTGGTCATAAAGGGATGAACATGGTCAGAAACAATACACAATGCTCAATTGGTACTAATGGGCCCAAAGTGTGCCAAGAAAATAACCCCCACACCATTACACCGTCACCACCAGCCTGAACCGTTGATACAAGGCAGGATGGATCCATGCTTTCATGTTGTTGACGCCAAGTTCTGACTCTACCATCTGAATGTCGCAGCAGAAATCAAGACTCATCAGACCAGGCAAGTTTGTCTAATCTTCTATTGTCCAATTTTGTGTGAATTGTAGCCTTAGTTTCCTGTTTTTAGCTGTCAGAAGTGGCACCCGGTGTGGTCTTCTGCTGCTGTAGCCCATCCGCCTCAAGTTTCGAAGTGTTGTGCGTTCAGAGATGCTCTTCTGTATATCTTGGTTGTAACGAGTGGTTATTTGAGTTACTGTTGCCTTTCTATCAGCTCGAACCAGGCTGGCGATTCTTCTCTGACCTTTGGCATCAACAAGGCATTTGCGCCCACAGAATTGCCACTCACTGGATATTTTCTCTTTTTGGACCATTCTCTGTAAACCCTTGAGATAGTTGTGTGTGAAAATCCCAGTAGATCAGCAGTTTCTGAAATACTCAGACCAGCTCGTCTGGCACCAACAACCATGCCACGCTCAAAGTCACTTAAATCACCTTTCTCTCCCATTCTGACGCTCGGTTTGAACTGCAGCAGATCGTCTTGACCATGTCTACATGTCTAAATGCATTTAGTTGCTGCCATGTGATGGGCTGATTAGACATTTGCATTAACGCGCAGTTGGACAGGTGTACCTAATAAAGTGGCCGGCGGATTCGGCCGAATACTGGGCTTTTTGAATCTTAGATTTTTTTTCCACCGAACCCTAAGCTTGCGCTACGCTGGTCGACGTCACATGGCCGTTGATTACACACATCAGGTGCTGACGTGGAGATAAGTGTTGTTTTTTTCCGGTGACCCTTAGGGGCGTTTCACATTTCGTGGACGCACCTGGAAAAACTAACGCATCGCATGGAGGGCTGGTGGTCTATGAAATTTCCCGGTAGATTTTTGGGTCCCACTCCGCCCCTGATCTGATCAGTATAAAACATTTTAAATAAAAATGCATTATGTTTGACATTTAACTCTTTCACCGCCAGCATTTTTAAAAAAAGGTTGCCAGCCAGCGCCAGCATTTTTCATGATTTTCACCAAAGTTTACTGCCTTCCAGAAAATTTTCTTCTTTAAATATATAAACATACAATATACCAAATGAAAGAACAGACCCTCTGCTCTCAAACAAAAAACACCGTTTCATCCTACCTTTAGTGGTTCTTTTGTAATCAGCTTTTGAATATGGGTAGGTTTCTGCAAAAACACCACATTTTGAGCAAAAAGCAGAGATAATTCAATTTTTGTGACGGACTTTTCATAGAGATCCCATTCAGAGCAATCTTTAAAACAGACATGGACATGCAGCCGCTTGCCATAGGGCAATACTTCCGGGTTTAAAAGTTGCGGAAGGGCGCCACCTGGTGGATAATAGCGGTATTGCGGAAAGACGGAAAATCTCGTCATTGGCGGGGAAGCGTTTTCTCTTAATTGACGAGATATCTCGTCAATGGCGGGGAAAGAGTTAAAGAGACAATGAGCAGTGAAAAGGAGTAGAAAGGAAATTCTCTATAAGAACGTGTAAGTTCAATGTGCCAAAACGAATTCAGAATCGAACAAAAATGACGATGATTGGATCTATCACCATGTTTGACGGCAATATTGAGGATTGGGGAACTTATGTTGAAAGAGTTGAATTGTATTGTAATGCTAATGCAGTTGCAGATGATAAAAATGTGGCTGTTTTGCTGAGTGTGATTGGTGCAAAAACGTACGGATTGCTTCGTAGCCTGTTAACCCCTGAAAAACCAGCGGATAAAACTTTCAAAGAAATCGTGGACATTTTACATGAACATTTGAAGCCCAAACCCCTAGTATTTGCAGAAAGGTTTAGATTTCATAAGCAAAATCAAGCCAAGGGAGAAAGTATTCCCGAATATATGGCAGAACTGCGTAGATCAGGGGTGTCAAACATACGGCCGAATACGGCCCGCAAAGGTGTCCAGTCCGGCCCGCGTGATGATTTATACAGTATTATAAAATATTATATACATATTTTAGGCGGATGTATAGTTCGTTTTTAATATGAGATACTTGCGGAAAACCGCAAAACGCGGAACAGACTAATCTTGCTGTTTTATGTTACCGCTCCACTAAAGATCCACCGATTTTGGTAATCCACTTCGTGTTTTCCTGCCCGCTCCGCAGCATCTCTGTGTCCACTCTTTGCCTGGAGAGCGAAGACAACAGTTTCCGAAGTTCGTTGCATTAACAGGTAGATTCATTACATTATATCAGTTGTTAAACCGCAGAAATAGTAATTATACAAAAAACACAGATGCCTTCAGAAAATATATACAGAGAACGGAAAGGGAGGCTGCTGAAGGCAGTTCAACATTGCAAACTTGGATTCAAAGCTTCATCAAGCCAGCAGGTAAATCATATTGAATATTTAGCAGATTGTCACAATTTAATTTGTGTTATTATATTTCCCATTATTATCACTTGTCTAAGTTGATGCTAGTAATATATAACACATCGTATTTATAATACTTTATTTGAAACCATAATAATAGTACCCCCTTTGTGCCACTGCCCCATCTAGCATTTTCATTTTCTAAATGACTGTTCTCATTTCAAATATATTCCAAAGAAAAGTGAATGGTTTATAAATAATTTTGTCATTAAGGTATACTTTTGTTAAGTTTCCATGCAAAGGAAGTAAAATTAAGGCTTTTCAACCTAAGGCCAGTGGGTTTTGTACAGATGCAAATTTGTGTGTATAGCATGTACAGTATGAGTGTGACTTATGAAATGTAGTTTTTACAGAGCTGTGTGTTTCACTAGTTTTCTTGCTAATTAATTAGTTTGTTTAGTTCATTTTGACACAATTATATGCACACTTAGGTTTAAAAAAAAAAAATCCGGCCCTCACATTGTGCCGTTATTTACCATCCGGCCCTCAGCCTAAAATTAGTTTGACACCCCTGACGTAGATTGTCTGAGCATTGTCAGTTTGGGGCTGGATTGGCAGACGCACTGAGAGACAGACTCGTATGTGGAATGCATAATGAGAGCACACAAAAAAGATTGCTGACAGAAATAGACCTGACATTAGAACGTGCATTGAACATTGCAGTATCAATGGAGACAGCAGCAAAAGATGCATTAGAATTGCAGCAAAAAGCAATAGAATGTGCAGCAAATAAAATGATACTGAAACCAGAGAAAAAGCAAAAAAGGTCACCGTTGTGGGAAAATGTCTCATGTTGAAAATGATTGTTGGTTCAAGGATAAGGAGTGTAGAAAGTGTCATAAAAAGGGGCACACTGAGAGAGTTTGTAAAACAGCCAAATGGAAGATGCACAAAGACAGAACTCATAAAGTGAAACGTAAAGCCGCTAATGTGCATAACGTGACTGAAAATGAAACAAATTCAAGCTCAAATACTGATGACCTTTCCTGTCTTGAACTGTACAAAATTAACGAGGCAGATCGTAGAGTCATTTGGCTCACTCCAGAAGTGTCAGGAGTTAAACTTAAAATGGAGTTAGATACTGGATCTGCTTTATCTGTCATCTCCACAACTGATTGTTCCCGCTGCAACAGACATCAGTGATATTAAAGACATATACTGGTGAAATGTGTCTCCAAAAGGGAAACTTAAAGTAAATGTAAAGTACAACGAGAACATGCAGCAGTTGGATCTGTACGTCCTGGAGAATGGGGGTCCAGCATTATTTGGATGTGAACGGTTGAGAAAAATACCATTAGACTGGCATGCCATAAAAAGCTTGAACATGTCATCTCAAGTCACTAACAAAGACACACAAAACACTCTTGCTCAGATTCTTGAAAATGCTGCACCAGTGTTTCAGAAAGGGATTGGAACGCTTAAAGGCATAAATGCAAGGCTTGAAGTGAAAGCGGACACTTCTCCCAAATTCCTAAAGGCTCGTCCACTACCCTATGCACTTCGTCCGAAGGTGGAGACAGAGCTTGACAACCTGGAGAAAACGGGCATCTTAAGAAAGGTGGAGAGGAGTTAGTGGGCAACACCCATAGTCCCAGTGATAAAAAAGACAAGACAGGGAGTGTGCGAATTTGTGGGGACTTTAACTGTCAATCCTGTTCTTCACACAGTACAGTATCCCCTGCCACGCATTGAAGATATATTTGCATCTCTGTCTGGTGGAGAATGCTTCACAAAAATTGACCTTGCTCAAGCCTACCTCCAAACGGAGATGGAGGACAATTCTAAGGAATTGGTGAACATTAACACACATAAAGGGCTCTACCAGTACAACCATCTTGTTTTTGGAATTGCAACAGCCCCAGCCTTGTGGCAGAAGGCAATGGACCAAGTGTAACAGGATATTCCAGGAACACAGTGTTACCTGGACGATATCATTGTGACAGGTAAAGACGACACAGAACACCTACATAACCCACAACAGGTGCTGATTCGACTCAGTGAATATGGACTAAGAGCAAATAAAGAAAAATGTGAGTTCTTCAAAAAAAGATCTCTTACTGCGGCCATGTGATCGACAAAGATGGTCTCCACAAGTCACAGGATAAAATTGAAGCTGTGTTAAATGCACCACGGCCGCAAAAGGTGTCTCAGCTCCGATCATATCTAGGACTTGTTAACTACCACAAGTTCCTTCCGAACATTTCTACTTTGCTACATCCTTTAAATGCATTGTAACAGACAAAAACACAAAAATTGTAAAAGAATTGGACAGAAAGTTGCACGCAAGCTTTTGAACAGACAAAAAGACTCATAAACTCTGATGTAGTGCTTGCACACTTCAACCCATCTATGCCATCAGACTTGCATGTGATGCATCACCAGATGAAATTGGTGCTGTGCTGTCACATAAGTTACCAGATGGCACAGAAAAACCTATAGCCTTCGCATCCAGATCGTTAACAGTAGCAGAACGTAATTATGCAAAAATAGACAGAGAAGCACTCAGCTTTGTCTGGGGTGTAAAAAAATTTAACCATTACCTGTATGGTCAAAAATTTACACTGGTCACAGACCATCAGCCCCTGGTCTCAATCTTCAACTGTAGGAAGTGTTATATGTTAGGTGTTATAACTAAGAATGACCAGTAGAGGTCAGTGGTGGTGTATGTATGAGTATGTCATGCACTAGCAAAGAAGTATACAGTGTGTATGTAAAAGACTGCACGAGCTGTGCGGGTCTGTGTTGTGTTGCTCTTACTTATATAAAGATAAGTTATAAACGAAATGACGTCTCTGTTCTTGAATGTAAGATACAACATATGGCGACGAGGATGAAGTTGGGACTGACATTCGTTCCTGTGTGAGAATTGGCAGGATTTTGGAGTGGAACCCCATATTTGCTGTTAGCTGTCGGCTACCACGTGAGAGGACTGGACGATAAAATGGCTGGCATGGTGGGAGCCGTGGCCCCGTTTGATAGTAAGTCGCAGTCGTGGGAGGAATATTGTGAGATTTTGAATCATTTCTTCGTGGCAAATGATGTGGAAGATCCAGGAAAAAAACGTGCCATATTGCTGAGTTGTGTTGGAGCACAGACATACACGATCATGAGGAATCTGCTGAGTCCTGAGAAACCAGGATCAAAGACTTATGACGAACTGGTGAGTTTGTTGACTAAGCACTTTAATCCGAGGCCTAGTGAAATAGTCCAGAGATGGAAATTTAATTCACGGAACAGGCGCTTGGATGAAAGTATAGCGGATTATGTGGCTGAGCTTAGGAAGCTAGCACAAGACTGTAACTTTGGCGACACGCTCACTGTCATGCTGAGAGACCGGTTAGTGTGCGGAGTCAATGATGATAGCATACAGCGGAGATTGTTAGCGGAGGATGGTCTGACGTTTGAGACGGCTTTGCGAAAAGCACAGGCTATTGAAGCGGCTAATAAGGATATGGCGGATTTGAACAGAGAGAGAGGACACGTGCACAGTACCACTGTTTTCAAGATGGATGCAAGAGAAAAGTGCACGTCAGGTGGTACGGGAACATGCTACCGTTGTGGTGGAAATAACCACGGACCAAAGGAATGTAAGTTTGCAGGGGAAAAATGTTACAATTGTGGCAAGATCGGACATTTGAAAAGAGTGTGTAGGATGAAAATTCGTGACTCTAAAGTTGATAAGGGTAAGAAAAATTCAAAATGGGGGAGAGGAAAATTGCAAAAAAGAGCAAATTATCTCCAAGACCAAGAAGAAGAGGAGCCTGGAGAGGAAGTATTCACCATGTACAGTATGGAGTCAGATATACCCCATGTATCCCCTATAACACAAATGTTGTCCGTAAATGAATGCTTAGTGAAATTTGAGATTGACACAGGTTGCAGTGTGACAGTTTTATCACAAGCAGAACATGCCAAATTGAATGCTAAAAAGAAACTACCTCTGATTATAAGCAAGGTCAACCTCAAAACTTACACAGGACAGCCAGTGAACATTCTGGGTACCACAAAAGTCAAAGTAAAATACAAAGGTATTACCAAAGAACTAACGGCAATCGTGGTGGCTGGAGCAGGACCAAATCTGCTGGGACGCGCATGGCTCACAGAGTTAAAACTCAGCTGGGAGAACATCAACCAAATAGAAAATAGTTCTGAGAGGTTACAAGACATTCTGAAGGCACATGAAACAGTTTTCAAAGAGGAACTGGGAACACTAAAAGGAACCAAGGCAAAGATTCATGTTTCCAGTGAGGCAAAACCCCGTTTTTTCAAGCCAAGGTCGTTGCCGTTTGCAATGAAAGAAAAGGTTAAAGTCGAGTTGGATCGCCTAATAAAGGAAAACATAATAGTGCCTGTGAAATTTTCAGACTGGGCAGCTCCAGTAGTGCCAGTATTAAAACCAGATGGTTCAGTGAGATTGTGTGGAGATTATAAAGTGACCATAAACAGAGAGTCTTCACTGGAACAGTATCCCATTCCAAGAGTGGAGGATATGTTTGCAGTTTTGTCGGGAGGAGACAAATTTAGCAAATTAGATATGAGTCATGCATATCAGCAAATTGTTTTGGATGAAGAGTCAAAACAGTATGTGACAGTAAATACTCACAAAGGTCTGTTTACCTACACCAGATTACCTTTTGGTGTCAGCTCAAGCCCAGCAATCTTCCAGAGGACCATGGAAGCCGTACTAAAAGACATTCCTAAAGTTGTGGTATACCTGGACGATATTTTGCTTACTGGGAAGGACGATTTGGAGCATTTGAGGACGCTAGACCAAGTGTTGTATCGGCTGGAGGAGGCCGGTCTGAGGTTAAAACGGGGAAAGTGCAACTTTATGGAAAAGGAAGTCACATTTCTTGGACATAGAGTGGATGCCACAGGGATTCATCCTGTCCCTGAAAAAGTTCAGGCAGTTAAAGAGGCACCAACACCAACTTCAGTAACAGAGCTTAAAGCTTACCTGGGACTGTTGAATTATTATAACCGTTTTCTGCCAAATCTCTCAACACTTTTAGCACCTCTGCACCAACTGTTAAAGAAAGATGTCCCCTGGTGTTGGAAAGCGGAACAAGAGACAGCTTTTCAGCAATCTAAAGAGTTACTGCAGTCAAATCAAGTTCTGGTACACTTTGATGCACAAAAAGAACTGATACTTGCCTGTGACGCTTCACCGTTTGGAATAGGAGCGGTGTTGGCACACCGGATGCCAGATGGAACAGAACGACCCATAGGGTTTGTTTCACGAACACTTTCAAAGGCTGAAAAAAACTACTCCCAGCTCGATAAAGAGGGACTTGCTGTAGTGTTTGGAGTAAAAAGGTTCCATAAGTACTTGTATGGACACAAATTTGTAATTTGTACAGATCATAAGCCTCTAATCAGTCTCTTAAATGAGCTCAGATCGGTGCCACAAATGGCCTCGCAACGCATAATGAGATGGGCCGTGCTGTTAGGTGCTTATGAATATGTGATTACATACAGAGCTGGAAAAGACAACGGAAATGCGGATGCTCTCAGCCGATTTCCCCTTCCAGAAAACCATGAGAAACTGAGTAAGCAGGAGCAAGTTTTCATGCTGGAAAAAGAGGTGAGCTCAATCACGACATCAGAAAATATCAAGTATTGGACTGCCAGAGATCCTGTACTGTCTAGAGTTCGTGAGTATGTTTTGAAAGGGTGGCCTGATCACAGTGATTTACCGGATTTTGCACCTTATAAGAAAAGACAGCAGGAGCTTAGTGTGCAAGATGGTTGTGTACTGTGGGGAGCACGCCTTATCATTCCTGAGAAAGGACGTGCAGTGATGTTAGACCAACTACATCAGTGTCATCCAGGGATGTCGAGGATGAAGGGCCTGGCGAGGAGCTACCTGTGGTGGCCTAACCTGGATGCGGACATAGAATCTAAAGTCCGAAGCTGCAAAATATGCCAGGAACAGAGAAAAGCTCCTGTATGTGCACCACTTCATCCGTGGGAGTGGCCTAGGAAACCCTGGAGACGGGTGCATATGGATTATGCTGGCCCCTTTATGGGTAAAATGTTTCTCATCTTAATAGATGCACATTCTAAGTGGATAGATGCATACCCCCTGAATTCAGCAACGACAGCTGTCACTCTCGAGTGTCTGAGGAATAGTTTCAGTGTGCACGGCATTCCTGAAGTCATGGTGTCAGACAATGCTCAGTGTTTCATGAGTGAGGCATGTAAAGAATTCATGTCCAGGAACGGAATAACACATGTGACTGCTGCTCCGTATCATCCGTCATCAAATGGCTTGGCTGAGCGAGCTGTACAGACTCTGAAGGACCTTTTAAAAAAATGCTCAGGGGAAACCATTGAGACCAAGTTACATCGGGCCTTGTTCAGTTATCGAATAACACCTGAGTCTACAACAGGTTTATCACCTGCAGAATTGATGATGGGCAGAAAGTTGAGATGCACACTCGACAGAATACATCCTGATCTCAACAACAAAATTGAAACAAAGCAACAGAGTCAGAAAGAGCATCATGATAAACATGCTAAGTCCAGATGTTTTGAAGTGGGAGACGCCGTGTATACCAGGAATTTTGCTTATGGACCAAAATGGGTGCAGGGAGAAATTACAGAGATCACAGGACCTGTATCATACAGAGTGAGTTTGGAAAATTCTCAAGTGGTACGTCGTCATGTCGACCAGTTGTTCAGTCGGCAACAGGAAGAGGTTTCAAGTTCTGAAATTGTTTCCCAAGCTGATATTCTGGATCAACCGCAAGAGCTGGTAGAAACTGTACATTCTGATGCCATAGACCCAGAACCAATAGTTACGAAACCAGAGTTGGTTGATACTGGACAGACAAAGCAGCCTGTGAGTTCACAAACGGGATGTGTAAGACGTTCAGTAAGAGAAAGAAAAGCACCGGAATATCTCAAAGACTTTGTGAAATCATAACACTAAAAAAGATGAACACATGAAAACATTTCAACATAAGGTGTTGAGCTGTGTCATAAAGTTATGTTAATGTTGTTTATAATACGTTTCTATATTTTATATGTTGGAAATTATTTCAGTGGTTGTTTTCATGTTAAGGGGGGAAGGATGTTATATGTTAGGTGTTATAACTAAGAATGACCAGTAGAGGTCAGTGGTGGTGTATGTATGAGTATGTCATGCACTAGCAAAGAAGTATACAGTGTGTATGTAAAAGACTGCACGAGCTGTGCGGGTCTGTGTTGTGTTGCTCTTACTTATATAAAGATAAGTTATAAACGAAATGACGTCTCTGTTCTTGAATGTAAGATACAACAGGAAGGGTGTGTCAGCGATGACATCAGCACGGCTGCAGCGATGGTCACTTTCCTTAGGTGCTCACCAATATGACATTGAGTACAAAAGCACCAAACTACACTGTAATGCTGACGGCTTATCACGCCTACCAATGAAGATGACAGAAAGGTCAGACACTGCAGATCAAGCTGATGTCTTCATACTACAATTGTAAGCCAGCTACCTGTAACAAATGCACAGATTCAGAAAGAGACCTGCAATGACCCAACACTGTCTAAGATCTATGAAATCACTGTCAGAGGATGGCCAACACATGGAAACTTACTCTATCCAGCATTTTCATGGAGGAGAAACCAACTATCTGTGTGCCAAGGAACCTTAATGTGTGGGTTACGAGTTGTGATTCCATCCAAATTGCGCAGCAAAATGCTACACACTCTGCATGAGGGACATTTGGGAACTGTAAAAATGAAAAACCTGGCACGCAGTTATATGTGGTGGCCAGGGATTTACAAACAGATGAGGATTTGACAAACGCTTGCCCTGGATGTCAAAAGGTTCAAAACTCATCAACGCTAGCTCTTCTCCATCCCTGGGAATGGCCTTCAACACCATGGCAAAGAGTACACATCGATTTTGCCGGCCTTTCAAAGACTGTTTCTAATTGCCGTGGATGCACACTCTAAGTGGCCCGAAGTTCTTCCAATGAAAACAACCACATCAGAAAAGACTGTTTCTGTACTAAGGACAATATTTGCTAGGAATGGGTTGCCAGAGCAGATATGTACTGACAATGGACGACAGTTCGTGTTAGATGAGTTTCAAAAATTCATGAAGCAGAACGGCATCAAACACATCACAGAAAGCGGTGGATAATGAAATTATTCCTCTACAACACAAGATAGACAACTTTTAAGTCATGTACAGAAGTGCAGTACACGCCACTGGCCAAACTCCTGCAATGATGTTCCTCAAGAGAAATTTGCGCTCTCGCTTGGACCTAATCAAACCTAATGTGAGGCGATATGACGAAAACAAACAATTTGCACAAATGAAGGAAAGGCCTACAAGTACCTTCCAGGTGGGCCAAGAGGTCTTAAGATGAGATTACAGGACGGAGAAGTGGCAACCAGGCAAAATCACCACTAGAACAGGTCCCTTGTCATACACAGTGAAAGTCGGTGACAACACCTGGAGACGTCATGCAGAACAGTTAGTGGACTATCAAGTGAAACCTGCTATTTCCCCTCTTTCTGATTCTAATAAAGAGGATAATGCTGTTGACATTTTACTTCTGCTTCAGTTGAAGTGAATAGCGCTAAACAGCATGAAGGCATGTCTGAGGTAACAAATTCAGTTGTGCCTGAATCACAGTTAAGTTCACAGAGACGCTACCCTGAAAGATGCAGGAAACTCCCACAGAGACTTCAAAAAATAAAAAAAATTTGGTAAACACTGTTATGCTGTAAATACTTGTGCATTACATGTTCTTAGTATTTTTAATCTAAGAAGGGAGGAGTTGTAATGTATGTTTAAGTTGAAGTAATGTTGTTGTTGCTGCATTACGCGTCTCGGTGTAGTTCTTTGAGTGTGCTTGCTACATACACAACAAAATTCATACTTTTTATTTGGTCAGCACTGGGGGGGGCACATAGGTGGCCAGGGACATGTCTACAGAGGCATGGGCCTCCCTTGGCCTCCGTGTAGAACTTACACTGCATGTTAAGTCAATCCTGCAGTGCAGTACGCCTGAATGGCACGGAATGAGTGAATTGAACGTTGCAGAGGGAAAGCAGGAGTTGAAAAATCTGAACTTTGGCGGATATTCGTGCCATGTTAACCAATCAGGGGCTTGCTCTAGTAGTGACGTGATTAAATGGAGTGAGAGGAGTCGCAGAAGCCCCTCCCATGACGCAAATTTCCACTTGAATGTCTCCAAACTAGAATTTCACACACAAATGAAGCTAGTAAACTCAAAATGTTCATTCTTATCTGTTTTGTAGCTTAACTTTTGACAAAATAATAACCGAGGAACCGCGAGCCAATGCCCAAGATGATGTCACACTACGTGAAGAGGGAGCACATAAATTTAAAGGGCAAGGCACATCTTGCTTTAGGTATGCAAGGGCTATAGTATCCACAATCCAATGGGACATACTCTGCTTGGTGACAGATTTCCCTTTCTGTTGGCCACCGTAACAGACAAAGAGCTGGTCTGAGGTTCTAAAGCTTTGCATTCTGTATACATATACATGTAGTGCACGAACATGACCATGACTGGCTTTGCCTCCTCCAAAGGCAGCGCATGCAAGTTCACCACCTGATCTCTAAAAGGAGTTGTTGGAACTTTGGGCACATAGCTGGGCTTAGTGGTCTCAGTGTTAAACGTCTGCCGCTGTGTTGAGCGAGCCTGGCATTAAAATGGCACAAAGGGACCTCAGATGCAGACAGGCGAGATGCGACAGGTGATGAGAGCCTAAACCGCCTTGGCAATTGATATACGAGACAGTCGCAGTGTTGTCTGGGAAAACTAATACGTATGAAAGGTCTAACCATGGAGTAAAAGTTCAAAAACACGCATGTGTAATGATCACACGGTGAACAATGCAAAGCCATGCTCTCCTCGGGACTCGGTCTTGAAGCTGAACGCTGAAGCTGTCTCATATGGAGCAGCTCGAGCGGTGTCACAGCCGCTGCTGCTGCCATATGTCCCAGGAGCTTCTGAAATTGTTTCAGCACAACCGCATTCTTGCTTTTGAGCGTATTCAGGCAAGTCAGTATTGACTGTTCATGCGCATCTGTTAGAAGTGCTGTTAAATTTGACCAAGTCCTGTTCCATCCTGAGAAAAGAGATCCTCTGTACGGGGCAAAGTTTGCTCTTTTCCCAGTTGACCCGAAGACCGGAGCGGAGAAACGGCCTGTGTCGGGGGTAGGGATGGGTACCGAAACCTGGTATTAAACTGGCCCCGGGGCTAAATTATGAAAGACCGTAGTATCAGTAAGATCTGACGCTATCGGTTCTGCTTTCGGTCCTGAAAGCAAAAAAATAAATAAATAAATAAATGTACTATGTATTCTTGCTTAATAATGTTTTCGTGCACAATTTATCTCACCAAACATTTCTAATTTGCGATCAAATCAAGACGTTTGTCTGTGAGATCAGAGAGATCTCTCATGCGCGCCGCGGAAGCTGTCTGTCACACACAACAACGAGCGTGGCGCACGGCCGCACGCAAATGTATAACACCACACAACTCCCGCTTAATTCAAAGAGTGACGATGGCGGATAGAGGAAAACGTTCAAAAGTGTGGTTATACTTCACAAGAGTTGATGCAGACAACGCTCGTTGTCATACAGGTAAGTTCAACAAGATGTTTGCATGTAAGGGCGGAAACACAAGCAATCTGTCAAAGCATCTTTCAGAAGTGCATTACGTGCAGTCAGAAACTGTCCCAATGCAAGGGCTGTGAACTTTTAAGCATGCAACCTTACCGAGCACTTGGTCTTTCAAGGTGCCAGCCTCAGAAGTCCGCGAAGAGAACTGAAATGAGACGGTCTAAACCTCGGAGGACCTATAATTTGCGTCACCTGCTGCACGCGCCCACCGCGCCTGTCAGGCATGTATGCTAAAATCATGTTGAATCAACGTTGTTCACCTCATTTAATATAAATGTACCTTCTCCCTAATTGGTTTGCTTACCTTACATTAAAATTCTGTTGATTTCTTTTGGGAGAAATGACGTTATGCATTCAAAATATGTTCTACTTGTTTTAAAATCCTAAATAAAGAAAAATCAGTATGTAAACATTTATTTGGCTAAATGCTCAGCACTTCAAGTTAGTTTAAAAAATAGCCTACATATAAATATCCTATTTAAAGTATTTTTTTCTGCAGCTTTCACGCTGGTGCATTAACAAATATATGTACATTATTTAGAAATGATATCCAGAAATTAATTTGTAATGATGAAATGCAGACACATAATTAACTTAATCATGTGAACATAGGTTCATGATCAAATGTTAACATTGGCCAAAGTACCGATAAGAATACCGTTAAAGTACCGGACCGTTAAGCAGTATCGGTAAGAGTAGTAATACCGTTAAAACCTTAACCATACCCATCCCTAGTCGGGGGGGATTGATACATGAAAGTACGTGTCCTTCAGGTCGATGGATGTGTATGACCGAATGCAGGGAAATATGCGTTTGGCCGTCAGCAGTTCAGCGTACGCAGGTCAAAGATCGGTCACAAGCAGACGGTTTTCTTGGGTACAATAAAGTAAGTCTGTAAAACCCTGACCTCATCTCGGCTGGAGGGACCAGCTCGATCTTGCTGTGATGCGTCCTTCTCCAGTAGGACAGCGATCTCCCCACGAAGTATGTGAGTGGTTGTAGAAGGCGCTTGCTGTCAAAATATGATTTATGACCCTGTCAATCACATTTGACTGGTGGGAGGGGCTATCAATAAACATCTGTACAAGCTGTCCAGTTTTGAGTGTCGTATTTTATGGGTTTTTAAGCAGCTGTCCGGAGCGTGTTTTTTTTGTGTCTGTGTGTGTGAGAGAATTCACAGCAGGGGCGGATTGTAAACTAGTGAGTTAGAGTCTTTTAAAACCGTGGTGGTAAAATGTAATACTGTCCACTCTGACAAAAATAAAAATTTTGCTTGTAACATCACAAATTATTTAATGGAATATTTAGTACGTGTAAAGATCCATGAATCTTTTCATGCACTGTATTCTATTGTTCACGCCAATAAAGCTTGCGCACCGGGGGTCCCAGTAGAGAACATACGCGGATGCGAGCTCATATCTGTTGTTTTAAAATAAATATTTTTTCTCATCTTTTGGGTTTGTTTTTAATTAATGTCTCCTTAAAACCATTTGTGAATATGTGTATATTATACAACAAACTTACATTGTCTGCTCTGACAAAAATAAAGTATTATTTTAGATTTTAGGTGAAGTGGCAGCGCATATTTTATGAAAAATACAGCTTGATCTAAATTTTTGTTTTTTACATCAAAAATTTCTTATAGACAATCAAGATTCAAATATTTTAGATGTATCTGGTTAAACCTAAATCTGATATTATCTATTGAACTATAGACTATAGTTTCTGATCAGATACAAACTTTCAGATGCTGTTCTTATGACCGTGTGTGTGTCTCTCTGTCACACTCCTTGCTTAAACCCACAGCCGTGCGACTCACAGTGGGTGTGGATTGTAAACTAATAAGTTAAAGACTTCTAAAACCGTGGTGGTAAAATGTAATGTATGTGTCCACTCTGACAAAAATAAAACTTTTGCTTGTAACATCACAAGTTTATTTAATGAAATATTCAGTATGTGTATAGTTTAAGCAATGAACTACGCCACAACCTCCGGGGGCCGCCAATACTACATTCTTTAGACTAAAGTCTATTTATTTTAAACTAAATAAAAGTTGAATCGCTTCACGAGATCCGACAATCTTTTTAAGCACCGCATTCTATTGTTCAAGCCATTAAAACTCGCGCACAGGCGGTACCACTAGAGAACGCGGATGCAAACTCATATCTGGCGTTTTAAAAGAAACACTTTTATCTTATCTTCTGGTTTGTTTTTAATGAATGTCTCCTTAAACCCAACTGTGAATATGTGTTTATTACACAATAAATGTAATTCTGACCACTCTGACTATATAAAGGTTTATTTTAGGCGTATCATTATGCCACCCTCACAAGATCATGATTAAAACACATTATTGCTTAGTGCAATAACGCACATGCACTCACACATCTGTGGTTTTAAAAATAAACTTTTTAAAGTTTAAGACATTTTTATCCCATTTTCTGGTTTGTATTCATCGTGGCTCCTAACCTCCAAATGTGTATTATACAACAAATGTAATTCTGTCCGCATTCTAGATATAGAACGCCTCTGATTTAAACATGTCATGTTTTTAAGATGAAGTGCTCATGTGTTTTGTGACAAATACTATTCGATCTAAAGTTTTGTTTTTAACATCAAAAATTTCTTATAGACAATCAAGAATTAAACATTTAGACGTGTCTGAGTAAACATATATCTGATAGATGTCAGCTATGCTGCGTCCCGTTTCTAAAACAGATGCGACGACCAAACACTGTCCCGCCAGAACTGTTTTGCTTTAGACTAAAAGAGCCATTTACTGTAAACTAAATAAAAGATGTGAATATCAAAGACCCTGACCAAAGTACATCTCCATTCTCAATGCTAGGTTTTCAGATTCTGATTAACACATACGGGCCTGACATGTCCTTGTGGCGAAGCGCGGCCCCACGCGGTGTTTATGGATGGCCCAACAAACATTTCTTTGAAGACAAAACATTTGTTGACACAAAAGACATAACTTGACACTAGCGAAAAAAAACTATTAACAAAGTATGAAAAGACAAAAGTATGAAGAATGACTAAGTTTGAAAAGAAAAGTTTGTCTAAGAAAAATACATCTAAGAACATCTAGTGAATTTACAAATCTCAGACATAAGTTGCCACTAACGAAGAAAAACTATGAACCAAGTATGAAAAGACAAATGTATGAAGAATGACTAAGTTTTCAAAAGAAAAGTTTGAACATCTAGTGAATTTACAAAATCTCAGACATAAGTTGCCACTAATGAAGAAAAACTATGAACAAAGTATGAAAAGACAAAAGTATGAAGAATAACTAGGTCTGAAAACAAAAGTTTGTTTAAGAAAACACAACTAAGAACATCTAATGAATTTACAAAATCGCAGACATAAGTTGCCACCAGTGTTGGGGAAGTTACTTTAAAAAAGTAGTGTTTGCTCGTTACTCGTTACTTTTAAAAAAAGTAATCCATTACTTTACTTAGTTACCGCCTTTGCAAAGTAACTTTTTACGTTACTCGTTACTTTTACGTTACTTTTATGTTGCCTGACTTTGGGCAGAACCCAATATCTGTTTCTAAATGTGTAGGCCTAAATAAAGTTATACTATGGAGGACATAACAGGTATTTCTTTTGTGCTCTTTATTATAAAAAAGTATCAATAAGTTCCTTAGGAACAACATGGTAACCTCAAAATGAGGCATATGTCTCAAAATAGATTTATCTGAAAGTCTGTTTCTTCTGGGGGTAAGCACAAGACCTACCAGGCTGAACAGCCTTTCCACTGGTGCACTGGATGGTATTTCATGAACACAGCTTTCACTTGGGGGAAACGGTTGAGAACTTCTAACTCTAAGCCAGATTTCATGTACTCAAGTTAGTACCTCCGAGTCTGCACTAAAGGCCATTGCATCATCCTCCTCCTCATCATCATTCTTTAATTTATTTCTTATTTATTCAAATCAGACAATTGGTTGATAAAACATTGATTAAAATTAAGATGCCTCCATCCCTCAAAAGTTAGCGTCAGCTGCTTCTTGCTTGCCATGATTTCTTTGCAGACTGATACGAGCCTCTGTCATGTGTGTGGACCTTGTGACTATTGCGCTAGCACGCAGATGGCAGTGTCGCTGTCAAATCTAACCAAAAGTAACGTTGCGCTGAATTGGAAAATGAACTACGTTACGTTACCAAATTTTCAGTAGTAACGCGTTACACTACTTTTTACCCAAAAAAGTAGTTACGTTACTGTAACACGTTACTTTGTAAGAATGACTAGGTATAAAAACAAAAGTTTAAGAAAACACAACTAAGAACATCTAATGAAATTACAAAATCTCAGACATAAGTCGACACTAGCGAAGAAAAACTATCAACAAAGTATGAAAAGACAAAAGTATGAAGATTGTCTAAGTTTGAAAATAAAAGTTTGTCTAAGAAAAACACATCTGAGAACATCTAGTGAATTTACAAATCTCAGACATAAGTTGCCACTAACGAAGAAAAACTATGAACAAAGTATGAAAAGACAAAAGTATGAAGAATGACTAAGTTTGCAAAAGAAAAGTTTGTCTAAGAAAAATACATCTAAGAACATCTAGTGAATTTACAAAATCTCAAACATAAGTTGCCACTAACAAAGAAAAACTATGAACAGAGCATGAAAAAGTCAATGCAGTCATAGTTTGGAATGTAAATCTAATCACATACACATACTAATGCTGAAACAATCAGAAACAACCATAGGTAAAATATAATTTCATGTTTGCTTATTACGCAATTATACATGTTAACCTTTGTTGATCCTAACCCTACAGGCTGACCAGGGCCTGCTCTGCTTCACAAAATCCATGCCATTGATCATTTGGGACCCCTACCACATGATAACTACCAGACCACACACACCCCCACACACATACACACAAATACACCTACATAACCTCTGGGGTCTGTGCTGTATGTCGTAAGGTTATAGCCGGTGATTGATCTTAAACCTAACTAGGGCTGCAACTAACGATTATTTTAATAATCGATTAATCTGTTGATTATTTTTCCGATTAATCGATGAATCGGATAAAAAACAAAAAGCAAGAAAAACCTTTATTTCCAACCCTTTATTTAAAAACAGAATTAAAATCTTTAGAAAGTGTACAAACATGTTGCTCCTTGAACACCCCTGAGCTGTTATAACAATATTAATAAAATAAAATAAAATAACACAATAACATACACATGTATTCTTTACATCTGCAGTATAAATATACAGCCTTTTTTTAAATAAAGTGCCACCTGAGCTGCCAGAACAATAAATAAATTATTAAAAATAAAGAACAATACAAATCAGAAAATTTAACAGGATTTGTTTGAATGTCAGAAGAACTTGTTCTCTACACTACACTCGCAGACTCTCACACACACTCACTCTCTCTCACTCCATTTGTTCAGACACTTTGCATTGCAATGCTAAAATATGAGCATGTCCACATGCTCCTGGCTCAGGCTCGCTCTTTTCTTTGAGGCTATGTTGCCTGCTGCAGAAAACAGCCGCTCAGATGGTGTTGAGGTGGCAGGGATGCAGAGGTAAGACTTGGCTTGCCTGGCCAACAAGGGATATCTTTCATTGTTAGCCTTCCACCACAATAATGTGTTTTCTTCCTTGGCAAGGCTCTTTTCTCCTAAGTGTGTGAGGACTTCGTTCCTCACTTGGCTGTGGACATCCTCAGCTTCACCTGCTCTATCCTCTTCTTCACCATCAGAACCAAGGAGTGAATCAAGTAGATAGGCTACTAGAGGTGTTGATTCAGTAGCTGTAGTATTGGTGGAGGTAACAACACTGCAACTGCCATGCTGCTGCACATCCATCTTCCTTCTCTCTTCAAGTGACATTGTTTGCACTTTAGTTTGAACAGGTAGGATTTCATCAGGTGAAAGAAACTTGCTCAGTTTCCTAAACCTTGGGTCAAGGGCCATCGCAAGAATCACTGTGTTTGGTGCTCCTTCTGAGAAAGTAGTTTCCCTTTTCCATCTCTCCTGCAACTGCTGCACCGCAGTGAGTTGGAAAGCCCACAGCGGGCCTGACTCGCAGACAGCACTCTGGGTGGACTTCAACAGCCCCTTCACAAGTGGAGGTATTGCAGATATTGTTGCATATTTCTGTCCACTCATGAACACAGTGACACATTCAAAAGGCTTGATGACTGTTGAAAGCTCTTCCAGCAGGCTCCACTGGTCTGGTTTCAGATCCAGGTACCTTTTGCCTCTCTGTGTGACAGAGCTGTCGGACAGTGTTGCTGTTACAGGCCACCTTTGCTCAAGCAGTCGACTTATCATATAAAATGTGCTATTCCACCTTGTGCTTATGTCTTGAACAAGGCTGTGCTCTGGTGTGGCCATATGTTGTTGTTTCTCTCTGAGTTTACTGCTGGCTAGCTCGCTTTTTTTAAATGTTCTACCAGACATCTTGCAGCCCCGACAGCTTTTTCAATGCTTGGATGCTTCAACGCATTATTTATCACAAGTTGCAAAGTATGGCCAGTGCAACGGACAGAGGACCATCCATGCTTCTCCTCCAGGATATTTGCCGCAGCCACAATATTAGCACCATTGTCATGGACTATGGCAATGATTTTGCTAGGAGGAATTTCAAATCTGGCCACTACCTGCTCCAACCACTCTGCAATGTTAGATGCCGTATGTCTGTCCTGCAGTGGCATGGTGGTGAGGCAGAATGACTGCATGTCCCAGTCATCTGTGATGTAGTGGCATGTAATGCCAAGGTAGGCTTCAGTTGCTACACTTGTCCATATATCAGTGGTGAGAGTAAGTTTGCTGTTGTTGGTGTTTATTGCAGTTTTCACTTTCTTGAATGTCTCCTCATATTTTCTCTCCATGAGCTTTGTGAAATGAGTTCTGGAGGGCAGAGTGTAACCAGGGTTCAAGGTGTGGATCATTTTAGTGAAGCCGTCATCTTCAACCATCGACAGAGGCCTCATATCAGTGACAAGCATGTTGAGGATACTATCAGTCGACAGCGGCTTGCTGTGGTGTACATCATGCATTTCCCACCAAGAAGCCTCTCAAAGTTTGCTGTTTTTTTTCTGGAATCAAAAAGATAGTATGGGTATGTGTAATACTAGCACTAAATACATACTTACATAAATAAATTATTACCATCATTGTAGTAAGTGCAAGGTTAATTCATTTTATACACCACATTTAAACACAGTTTAAGATTACCAAGTGCTATAAAATAACTTTAAAATTATAAAGTACAACAGACACAAATATATTTGTCAATAATAACCTATAGGACAAATATATATAAAAAAAATCTTAAATCAAGATACATTTACTAGACAAATGAAATAGCATAAGAAATTAGTGTTTCTGAAAAAAACACCTCAAAATGTAGTGATTGTTTGCTTAAAAAAAAGCAAAATTATCTGCAAATTGGGTAAGAAAAATAATCTTAATGATATATAATCTCAAACAGAAGTTTTAAGCATCACTTCATTTTCTCATGCTATTCTTCCTGTCTAGTAATCTTGATTTAAGATTTTTTAGATATTTGGACTGGAAACGGGACAAAATTACTAGGTAAGAAAAGTTTTTTTTCAGTGTAGCTATATATGACATCAAATTAAAAAAGTAAATGGTCCAAAAAGCGAGTGAATAAAAACGTGTCTTATTCTTGCAAAGTATACCACCCCTGCTTTTCTACTGTTATTAACAAGCTAATGCTAACTTGTCATGCTTGTCAAGATGGATAACGAGTAAACACACTTACCCTGCTGTTGAACTCCCTTCCTCCTCATCAAAGACTCCAACATGTTTGCGTTTCAGGTGCTGGATCATCACCGTGGTGCTCCCGTGCCATGCCATGTCACTTTTGCATATTTTGCAGTTAACACACTTTTTCGGTTTATTTAGAGTAAAATGCTCCCACACTTTGGATGACTTGGGTCGCACGGATTTCTCTGTCTCCGCCATATCTTTCTGTGTTTAGGCGATAGACTTTGTCATACAAATGCATGCTTTTTGGCAAACATTTCGTTGGCGAAGTTTTCTTTTGCCAGTTACATAAACAGTCACATATTCTTCATAAAAATCCGACTCAAACCCGCATCATTTGTCTTATTTTTTCTGTGTACTTACAGTAGAAGAGACGTGATGTATGATAACTGAGTCTTATAACTGTCACGGGTGAGACAAGATGAGGCAAAAGGTATGGATCCAAGTGCAGTTTATTCCAATATGAAAGTGTAAAAATGACAAAAACAGGAACCAAGGAAACACAAGGGACTAGCGACATCTTACGACAAACCACAAACACAGAATGAACAGGCAGGGTATATATGAATGACTAAGACCAATGACAATGCACAAACAATCAGTAACCAAGACAACACACAAGAGGAGAGGCATGATCACAATGAATATCCATGGTTACAAACAAGGGGGCGGAGACACAAATTAACACCGGGAGATACAACTAGGAACAAGGGTATACATGAACACAGGTTAAACACAGGTACACAGAAACTAAGCATAAACCAAAACACAACTATAACAAAACACAAGAATGACAGAACACAGGGACACAGGAGGCACTACGTTACATAGCCCCCCCTCAAAAGGGCGGCTTCCAGACGCCCACCAGAAACAAGAACCCCAAAGTACATAAGTCCAGGTGGGCGGTGGTATGGAGGTGGACCCGGGGGAGGGATGGTGGGTCAAGGCCATGAAAGTCTAAGGGCCAGGGCGGAGCCGCAGGCGGAGGCAGGGACCAAGGCGGAGCCGCAGGCGGAGGCGGGGACCAAGGCGGAGCCGCGGGCGGAGACGGGGACCAAGGCGGAGCCGCGGGCGGAGACGGGGACCAAGGCGGAGCCGCGGGCGGAGACGGGGACCAAGGAGGAGCCGCGGGCGGAGACGGGGACCAAGGAGGAGCCGCGGGCGGAGACAGGGACCAAGGAGGAGCCGCGGGCGGAGACAGGGACCAAGGAGGAGCCGCGGGCGGAGACAGGGACCAAGGAGGAGCCGCGGGCAGAGCAGGAATCCAGGGCGGAGCCGGCAGAGCAGGAAGCCAGGGCGGAGCCGGCAGAGCAGGAAGCCAGGGCGGAGCCGGCAGAGCAGGAAGCCAGGGCGGAGCCGGCAGAGCAGGAAGCCAGGGCGGAGCCGGCAGAGCAGGAAGCCAGGGCGGAGCCGGCAGAGCAGGAAGCCAGGGCGGAGCCGGCAGAGCAGGAAGCCAGGGAGGAATTGGATACCAAGGTGGTGCTGGTGGTATCAGGAACCTGGGTAGAGGGAAACAACAGAGAGAGGCCCTCTGGGCCAGGTTAGGCAGGGCAGTGAGTTCAATTATAGTCTTTGTGGACCAGACAGTGAGGGTAAGGAGCTTGGGGACAGCCCTCTTGGGATCTGCAGAGAGTTCAGCACTGGCCATAGTCTTGGTGACACTAAAGAGTCTCTGGGGCATCTCGGTGGCCACTCTAGCTGACCCATGTGGCACAAGGGACTCACTCGGCACAGATGACTCACTCGGCACAGGGGACTCACTCGGCACAGGGGACTCACTCGGCACAGGGGACTCACTCGGCACAGGGGACTCACTCGGCACAGGGGACTCACTCGGCACAGGGGACTCACTCGGCACAGGGGACTCACTCGGCACAGGGGACTCACTCGGCACAGGGGACTCACTCGGCACAGGGGACTCACTCGGCACAGGGGACTCAGAAGACTCACTCGGCACAGGGGACTCAGAAGACTCACTCGGCTCAGGGGAATCAGAAGACTCACTCGGCTCAGGGGAATCAGAAGACTCACTCGGCTCAGGAGGTTCAGAAGACTCGGGCAACTCAGAAGATTCATGGGAATCGGGTAACTCAGAAGATTCAGGGGACTCGGGGAACTCAGAAGATTCACTCGGCTCGGAGAATTCAGAAGATTCACTTGGCTCGGAGGACTCCGGAGATTCACTCGGCTCGGAGGACTCGGGAGATTCACTCGGCTCGGAGGACTCGGGAGATTCACTCGGCTCGGAGGACTCGGGAGATTCACTCGGCTCGGAGGACTCGGGAGATTCACTCGGCTCGGAGGACTCGGGAGATTCACTCGGCTCAGGGGACTCGGGAGATTCACTCGGCTCAGGGGACTCGGGAGATTCACTCGGCTCAGGGGACTCGGGAGATTCACTCGGCTCAGGGGACTCGGGAGATCCACTCGGCTCAGAGGACTCGGGGGATTCACTCGGCTCAGATGAAAGATCCTCAGACACCACAGAGCTGGAAACCACAGGACGGGACACCCCAGCCACCCGTACAGATGCCAATGGTTTGTCCATCAGACTGGTGACTAAACAGTGGAACCGTGGCAGTGCTGGCGAGTTCGATAATGCAGTTTGGTGAAGAGGAGTGGGTGTGGCAGTTATTTGTGAATGGGTGTAGGTGTTATTACTGCACCTTTAACAACTGGAACGGTGATGATGGTGGCTTTCTGATAAGTCGGAGCTGGTATGGATGTGGCAAACTCGAAAACTGGGGCAGGATTAATAGTAGCGAACTGAGGTATGAAGTGGGATGAAGTGGCGGCCATTTTAAGTACGGGCGCTGACACAGGGGAAACAGAACTCGGGAGAACAGCGTCCGTACTAACAGCGAGGCGCTCTGGCATGAGTTTCTTCCTCCGCCGATTACGTGAGCAGCGTGCTGGCTTCATGATGACTGGCTCGAGAGGTGTAACAGTCTCCGCGGGTCTTTCAGCGGGGAACTCCCATAAATTCCATCGGCCACGGTTATGCATATATCCCACGAAGCCCCAGAAATCGAGTATTTGCAGCCCGTCGACCTCTTGCTGCGGTACGGGTTCATCGAGACATTCATTAAAATAATTTTTAAGCTCAGAGTCACTAAGGTCCAGGCCAAGCGAAAATGACCAGAACGTTTGGGCGAAACATCGCACAGATTGCCCCTGTTGCCGGAGGGAAGTCAGGTCGGCGAGCGCGTTCCACCATTCTTCCTCCGTGTTGGGGGTTGAAACTTGCACTCGGATACTGCCGACACGGAGCATGAGGACACAGAGAACACACCCGGGAACTTGGGAAATCACGGGAACGAGGAATTGCTGCTGGATCCTGGTTGGTGGTTTGTTCTGTCAAGGGTGAGACAAGAAGAGGCAAAAGGTATGGATCCAAGTGCAGTTTATTCCAATATGAAAGTGTAAAAATGACAAAAACAGGAACCAAGGAAACACAAGGGACTAGCGACATCTTACGACAAACCACAAACACAGAATGAACAGACAGGGTATATATGAATGACTAAGACCAATGACAATGCACAAACAATCAGTAACCAAGACAACACACAAGAGGAGAGGCATGATCACAATGAATATCCATGGTTACAAACAAGGGGGCGGAGACACAAATTAACACCGGGAGATACAACTAGGAACAAGGGTATACATGAACACAGGTTAAACACAGGTACACAGAAACTAAGCATAAACCAAAACACAACTATAACAAAACACAAGAATGATAGAACACAGGGACACAGGAGGCACTACGTTACAATAACAAAGTAATTCGCCAAGAGACCGAGCGCATTTACGCAATATCATTAACTAGTTTATCTAATTTTACATTTAGTTCATTTTTGCATCTGAACGTTTTAATAGCTTTAACATGGTTGTGTTGCGCTTTTCTGCATTACTGAACAGTAGGCGACTTTTTATATTATCATGTTTCCCTTTACATGGTATGAAACACGATAAAAAGTATGCAATGGTGTTTAATAAATTTCACTGAAAATGTGTATGATATGTTATACTTTTGTAGTAAGGAAATAAAATCATATTGTGAGTGTAAATTGTAAATATTCATAAATTCGAGGAGTTTCTGAGATGTTTGTCATCGGCAAAAGGCGCAGTTTCTTTGTTGCTTATTAAAAACCGTTGGCTATGTGATTGTTTATAATTGACATTTGTTTTAATTATTATTAATAGATTTTTTGCCTACATTTACTCAAATAATATCAATGTGAAAATATAAGTAAATCATACTTCAAGTTAGGCGTAAAACTTTTTTGAATTGCTCAATCTCACGCTCAAAAAAGAAATCTCACGCTAAAATAGACATTCTTCACTCCTGTATTTTTTTCACTCATGTGCATGGCCGTACCCACCAATGAGGTCTTCGTCTTTGTCTTATTTTACCCAACGCTCAGCACTTGTTTAGCTTATTGCGCCGCCACGCAGACCGATCTGCATGTGACGTCTTAGAACCGCAAGACCGATTCAACAGTAAATGACTCAGTATGCATTTAAATCGATCTCGCGGCCGTGTGATGTCACAAGCCAACAAGTCTGCGCTGCGCCCCATTAAGTAAGAAAAAGTCAAATTGACTCCCAAATGACGAATCAAATCACAGACAGAGGTGCAACTCAAAGGAGGACAGCTGCGCGATTCCTCAGAGTGGAAGTGCAAGAAAGATGTAAGCAATTAAACGGTGACTATTATACAGCTGTATTAGATTCACAGCCTTCAACTTGAAAACCTGACGCATCGTGCGCGGCACAACGCTTAAATAAGCCCATGTTCGTCTTTTGGCTTAAACGAACAAATTCACATGTAGCTGTCTTAATGAGTATCATGGTAAACAACTGATTATGTCTTAACCGAATGTAAACATTTTCTTGCATTCTGTCTAAAGCCTGCCTAATAAACACTATCCATTTTGAAGTCATTTAAGTTAAACAAAAGAAGAGAAAATCACTCACTTGTCTTGTCTTTGAGTTCTATAACTTTGTAAAAAAGGATTAATCCATAGTAATTTATTTAAAATTACATTTTTTGCCAAAAAATTTAGTGTTGCGCTTTCTATTGAAGTAAGTTTAAGGT
>NC_133342.1:50298683-50450964 GCF_030506205.2 Paramisgurnus dabryanus
AAAAATGCTTTTCTGAGCTGGAAATGCCTTTAAACGACATTTCTCATCATAAGAATGTTCCTGAAGGCATCATAGGCAGAATTGGGCACTTTTGCATGAAAAGTCACAGTCCAACTTGAAATGTCGAAATCTCTTTGAAAAATGTTTTTTTGAGCTGGAAATGCCTTTAAACGACATTTCTCATCATAAGAATGCTCCTGAAGGCATTTTAAGCAGAATTGGGCACTTTTGCATGAAAGATCACATTCCAACTTGAAATGTTGATTTCTCATTCTAAAATGCTTTTCTGAGCTGTAAATGCCTTTAAACAACTTTTCTCATCATTAGAATGCTCCTGAAGGCATTTTAGGCAGAATTGGGCACTTTTGCATGAAAAGTCACAGTCCAACTTGAAATGTCGAAATCTCTTTGAAAAATGTTTTTTTGAGCTGGAAATGCCTTTAAACGACATTTATCATCATAAGAATGCTCCTGAAGGCATTTTAAGCAGAATTGGGCACTTTTGCATGAAAGATCACATTCCAACTTGAAATGTTGATTTCTCATTCTAAAATGCTTTTCGGAGCTGTAAATGCCTTTAAACGTCATTTCTCATCATAAGAATGCTCCTGAATGCATTTTAGGCAGAATTGGGCACTTTTGCATGAAAAGTCACAATCCGACTTGAAATGTTGAAGTCTCTTTGAAAATGCTTTTCTGAGCTGGAAATGCCTTTAAACGACATTTCTCGCCATAAGAATGCTCCTAAAGTCATTTTAGGCAGAAATGGGCACTTTTGCTTGAAAAGTCACAATCCAACATGAAATGTTGAAATCTCTTGGCAAAATGCTTTTCTAAGCTGGAAATGCCTTTAAACTACATTTCTCATCATAATAATGCGCCTGAAGGCATTTAAGGCAGAATTGGGCACTTTTGCATGAAAAGTCACAATCCAACATGAAATGTTGAAATCTCTTTGCAAAATGCTTTTATGAGCTGGAAATGCCTTTAAACTACATTTCTCATCATAAGAATGCTCCTGAAGGCATTTTAGGCAGAATTGGGCACTTTTGCATGAAAAGTCACAATCCAACTTAAAATGTCGAAATCTCTTTGAAAAATGCTTTTCTGAGCTGGAAATGCCTTTAAACGACATTTCTCATCATAAAAATGCTCCTGAAGGCATTTTAGGCAGAACTGGGCACTTTTGCATGAAAGTCACAATCCGACTTGAAATGTCGAAATCTCTTTGAAAAATGCTTTTCTGAGCTGGAAATGCCTTTAAACGACATTTCTCATCATAAGAATGCTCCTGAAGGCATCTTAGGCAGAATTGGGCACTTTTGCATGAAAAGTCACAATCCAACTTGAATGTCGAAATCTCTTTGAAAAATGCTTTTCTGAGCTGGAAATGCCTTTACACGACATTTCTCATCATAAGAATGCTCCTGAAGGCATTTTAGGCAGAATTGGGCACTTTTGCATGAAAAGTCACAATCCAACTTAAAATGTCGAAATCTCTTTGAAAAATGCTTTTCTGAGCTGGAAATGCCTTTAAACGACATTTCTCATCATAAAAATGCTCCTGAAGGCATTTTAGGCAGAACTAGGCACTTTTGCATGAAAGTCACAATCCGACTTGAAATGTCGAAATCTCTTTGAAAAATGCTTTTCTGAGCTGGAAATGCCTTTAAACAACATTTCTCATCATAAGAATGCTCCTGGAGGCATTTTAGGCAGAATTGGGCACTTTTGCATGAAAAGTCACAATCCGACTTGAAATGTTGAAATCTCTTTGAAAAATGCTTTTCTGAGCTGGAAATGCCTTTAAACGACATTTCTCATCATAAGAATGCTCCTGAAGGCATCTTAGGCAGAATTGGGCACTTTTGCATGAAAAGTCACAGTCCAACTTGAAATGTCGAAATCTCTTTGAAAAATGTTTTTTTGAGCTGGAAATGCCTTTAAACGACATTTCTCATCATAAGAATGCTCCTGAAGGCATTTTAAGCAGAATTGGGCACTTTTGCATGAAAGATCACATTCCAACTTGAAATGTTGATTTCTCATTCTAAAATGCTTTTCTGAGCTGTAAATGCCTTTAAACGTCATTTCTCATCATAAGAATGCTCCTGAAGGCATTTTAGGCAGAATTAGGCACTTTTGCATGAAAAGTCACAATCCGACTTGAAATGTTGAAGTGTCTTTGAAAAATGCTTGTCTGAGCTGGAAATGCCTTTAAACGACATTTCTCGCCATAAGAATGCTCCTGAAGTCAATTTAGGCAGAAATGGGCACTTTTGCTTGAAAAGTCACAATCCGACATGAAATGTTGAAATCTCTTGGCAAAATGCTTTTCTAAGCTGGAAATGCCTTTAAACGACATTTCTCATCATAATAATGCGCCTGAAGGCATTTAAGGCAGAATTGGGCACTTTTGCATGAAAGTCACAATCCGACTTGAAATGTCGAAATCTCTTTGAAAAATGCTTTTCTGAGCTGGAAATGCCTTTAAACGACATTTCTCATCATAAGAATGCTCCTGAAGGCATCTTAGGCAGAATTGGGCACTTTTGCATGAAAAGTCACAATCCAACTTGAATGTCGAAATCTCTTTGAAAAATGCTTTTCTGAGCTGGAAATGCCTTTACACGACATTTCTCATCATAAGAATGCTCCTGAAGGCATTTTAGGCAGAATTGGGCACTTTTGCATGAAAAGTCACAATCCAACTTAAAATGTCGAAATCTCTTTGAAAAATGCTTTTCTGAGCTGGAAATGCCTTTAAACGACATTTCTCATCATAAAAATGCTCCTGAAGGCATTTTAGGCAGAACTAGGCACTTTTGCATGAAAGTCACAATCCGACTTGAAATGTCGAAATCTCTTTGAAAAATGCTTTTCTGAGCTGGAAATGCCTTTAAACAACATTTCTCATCATAAGAATGCTCCTGGAGGCATTTTAGGCAGAATTGGGCACTTTTGCATGAAAAGTCACAATCCGACTTGAAATGTTGAAATCTCTTTGAAAAATGCTTTTCTGAGCTGGAAATGCCTTTAAACGACATTTCTCATCATAAGAATGCTCCTGAAGGCATCTTAGGCAGAATTGGGCACTTTTGCATGAAAAGTCACAGTCCAACTTGAAATGTCGAAATCTCTTTGAAAAATGTTTTTTTGAGCTGGAAATGCCTTTAAACGACATTTCTCATCATAAGAATGCTCCTGAAGGCATTTTAAGCAGAATTGGGCACTTTTGCATGAAAGATCACATTCCAACTTGAAATGTTGATTTCTCATTCTAAAATGCTTTTCTGAGCTGTAAATGCCTTTAAACGTCATTTCTCATCATAAGAATGCTCCTGAAGGCATTTTAGGCAGAATTAGGCACTTTTGCATGAAAAGTCACAATCCGACTTGAAATGTTGAAGTGTCTTTGAAAAATGCTTGTCTGAGCTGGAAATGCCTTTAAACGACATTTCTCGCCATAAGAATGCTCCTGAAGTCAATTTAGGCAGAAATGGGCACTTTTGCTTGAAAAGTCACAATCCGACATGAAATGTTGAAATCTCTTGGCAAAATGCTTTTCTAAGCTGGAAATGCCTTTAAACGACATTTCTCATCATAATAATGCGCCTGAAGGCATTTAAGGCAGAATTGGGCACTTTTGCATGAAAGTCACAATCCGACTTGAAATGTCGAAATCTCTTTGAAAAATGCTTTTCTGAGCTGGAAATGCCTTTAAACGACATTTCTCATCATAAGAATGCTCCTGAAGGCATCTTAGGCAGAATTGGGCACTTTTGCATGAAAAGTCACAATCCAACTTGAATGTCGAAATCTCTTTGAAAAATGCTTTTCTGAGCTGGAAATGCCTTTACACGACATTTCTCATCATAAAAATGCTCCTGAAGGCATCTTAGGCAGAATTGGGCACTTTTGCATGAAAAGTCACAATCCAACTTGAAATGTCGAAATCTCTTTGAAAAATGTTTTTTTGAGCTGGAAATGCCTTTAAACGACATTTCTCATCATAAGATTGCTCCTGAAGGCATTTTAGGCAGTTGGCATTTTTGCATGAAAAGTCACAATCCAACATGAAATGTTGAAATCTCTTTGCAAAATGCTTTTATGAGCTGGAAATGCCTTTAAACTACATTTCTCATCATAAGAATGCTCCTAAAGGCATTTTAGGCAGAATTGGGCACTTTTGCATGAAAAGTCACAATCCAACTTGAATGTCGAAATCTCTTTGAAAAATGCTTTTCTGAGCTGGAAATGCCTTTACACGACATTTCTCATCATAAGAATGCTCCTGAAGGCATTTTAGGCAGAATTGGGCACTTTTGCATGAAAAGTCACAATCCAACTTGAAATGTCGAAATCTCGTTGAAAAATGTTTTTTTGAGCTGGAAATGCCTTTAAACGACATTTCTCATCATATGAATGCTCCTGAAGGTATTTTAGGCAGAATTGGGCACTTTTGCATGAAAGTCACAATCCGACTTGTAATGTCGAAATCTCTTTGAAAAATGCTTTTCTGAGCTGGAAATGCCTTTAAACGACATTTCTCATCATAAGAATGCTCCTGAAGGCATTTTAGGCAGAATTGGGCACTTTTGCATGAAAAGTCACAATCCGACTTGAAATGTTGAAATCTCTTTGAAAAATGCTTTTCTTAGCTGGAAATGCTTTTAATCGACATTTCTCATCATAAGAATGCTCCTGGAGGCATTTTAGGCAGAATTGGGCACTTTTGCATGAAAAGTCACAATCCGACTTGAAATGTTGAAATCTCTTTGAAAAATGCTTTTCTGAGCTGGAAATGCCTTTAAACGACATTTCTCATCATAAGAATGTTCCTGAAGGCATCATAGGCAGAATTGGGCACTTTTGCATGAAAAGTCACAGTCCAACTTGAAATGTCGAAATCTCTTTGAAAAATGTTTTTTTGAGCTGGAAATGCCTTTAAACGACATTTCTCATCATAAGAATGCTCCTGAAGGCATTTTAAGCAGAATTGGGCACTTTTGCATGAAAGATCACATTCCAACTTGAAATGTTGATTTCTCATTCTAAAATGCTTTTCTGAGCTGGAAATGCCTTTAAACAACTTTTCTCATCATTAGAATGCTCCTGAAGGCATTTTAGGCAGAATTGGGCACTTTTGCATGAAAAGTCACAGTCCAACTTGAAATGTCGAAATCTCTTTGAAAAATGTTTTTTTGAGCTGGAAATGCCTTTAAACGACATTTCTCATCATAAGAATGCTCCTGAAGGCATTTTAAGCAGAATTGGGCACTTTTGCATGAAAGATCACATTCCAACTTGAAATGTTGATTTCTCATTCTAAAATGCTTTTCGGAGCTGTAAATGCCTTTAAACGTCATTTCTCATCATAAGAATGCTCCTGAATGCATTTTAGGCAGAATTGGGCACTTTTGCATGAAAAGTCACAATCCGACTTGAAATGTTGAAGTCTCTTTGAAAATGCTTTTCTGAGCTGGAAATGCCTTTAAACGACATTTCTCGCCATAAGAATGCTCCTAAAGTCATTTTAGGCAGAAATGGGCACTTTTGCTTGAAAAGTCACAATCCAACATGAAATGTTGAAATCTCTTGGCAAAATGCTTTTCTAAGCTGGAAATGCCTTTAAACTACATTTCTCATCATAATAATGCGCCTGAAGGCATTTAAGGCAGAATTGGGCACTTTTGCATGAAAAGTCACAATCCAACATGAAATGTTGAAATCTCTTTGCAAAATGCTTTTATGAGCTGGAAATGCCTTTAAACTACATTTCTCATCATAAGAATGCTCCTGAAGGCATTTTAGGCAGAATTGGGCACTTTTGCATGAAAAGTCACAATCCAACTTAAAATGTCGAAATCTCTTTGAAAAATGCTTTTCTGAGCTGGAAATGCCTTTAAACGACATTTCTCATCATAAAAATGCTCCTGAAGGCATTTTAGGCAGAACTGGGCACTTTTGCATGAAAGTCACAATCCGACTTGAAATGTCGAAATCTCTTTGAAAAATGCTTTTCTGAGCTGGAAATGCCTTTAAACGACATTTCTCATCATAAGAATGCTCCTGAAGGCATCTTAGGCAGAATTGGGCACTTTTGCATGAAAAGTCACAATCCAACTTGAATGTCGAAATCTCTTTGAAAAATGCTTTTCTGAGCTGGAAATGCCTTTACACGACATTTCTCATCATAAGAATGCTCCTGAAGGCATTTTAGGCAGAATTGGGCACTTTTGCATGAAAAGTCACAATCCAACTTAAAATGTCGAAATCTCTTTGAAAAATGCTTTTCTGAGCTGGAAATGCCTTTAAACGACATTTCTCATCATAAAAATGCTCCTGAAGGCATTTTAGGCAGAACTAGGCACTTTTGCATGAAAGTCACAATCCGACTTGAAATGTCGAAATCTCTTTGAAAAATGCTTTTCTGAGCTGGAAATGCCTTTAAACAACATTTCTCATCATAAGAATGCTCCTGGAGGCATTTTAGGCAGAATTGGGCACTTTTGCATGAAAAGTCACAATCCGACTTGAAATGTTGAAATCTCTTTGAAAAATGCTTTTCTGAGCTGGAAATGCCTTTAAACGACATTTCTCATCATAAGAATGCTCCTGAAGGCATCTTAGGCAGAATTGGGCACTTTTGCATGAAAAGTCACAGTCCAACTTGAAATGTCGAAATCTCTTTGAAAAATGTTTTTTTGAGCTGGAAATGCCTTTAAACGACATTTCTCATCATAAGAATGCTCCTGAAGGCATTTTAAGCAGAATTGGGCACTTTTGCATGAAAGATCACATTCCAACTTGAAATGTTGATTTCTCATTCTAAAATGCTTTTCTGAGCTGTAAATGCCTTTAAACGTCATTTCTCATCATAAGAATGCTCCTGAAGGCATTTTAGGCAGAATTAGGCACTTTTGCATGAAAAGTCACAATCCGACTTGAAATGTTGAAGTGTCTTTGAAAAATGCTTGTCTGAGCTGGAAATGCCTTTAAACGACATTTCTCGCCATAAGAATGCTCCTGAAGTCAATTTAGGCAGAAATGGGCACTTTTGCTTGAAAAGTCACAATCCGACATGAAATGTTGAAATCTCTTGGCAAAATGCTTTTCTAAGCTGGAAATGCCTTTAAACGACATTTCTCATCATAATAATGCGCCTGAAGGCATTTAAGGCAGAATTGGGCACTTTTGCATGAAAGTCACAATCCGACTTGAAATGTCGAAATCTCTTTGAAAAATGCTTTTCTGAGCTGGAAATGCCTTTAAACGACATTTCTCATCATAAGAATGCTCCTGAAGGCATCTTAGGCAGAATTGGGCACTTTTGCATGAAAAGTCACAATCCAACTTGAATGTCGAAATCTCTTTGAAAAATGCTTTTCTGAGCTGGAAATGCCTTTACACGACATTTCTCATCATAAAAATGCTCCTGAAGGCATCTTAGGCAGAATTGGGCACTTTTGCATGAAAAGTCACAATCCAACTTGAAATGTCGAAATCTCTTTGAAAAATGTTTTTTTGAGCTGGAAATGTCTTTAAACGACATTTCTCATCATAAGATTGCTCCTGAAGGCATTTTAGGCAGTTGGCATTTTTGCATGAAAAGTCACAATCCAACATGAAATGTTGAAATCTCTTTGCAAAATGCTTTTATGAGCTGGAAATGCCTTTAAACTACATTTCTCATCATAAGAATGCTCCTAAAGGCATTTTAGGCAGAATTGGGCACTTTTGCATGAAAAGTCACAATCCAACTTGAATGTCGAAATCTCTTTGAAAAATGCTTTTCTGAGCTGGAAATGCCTTTACACGACATTTCTCATCATAAGAATGCTCCTGAAGGCATTTTAGGCAGAATTGGGCACTTTTGCATGAAAAGTCACAATCCAACTTGAAATGTCGAAATCTCGTTGAAAAATGTTTTTTTGAGCTGGAAATGCCTTTAAACGACATTTCTCATCATATGAATGCTCCTGAAGGTATTTTAGGCAGAATTGGGCACTTTTGCATGAAAGTCACAATCCGACTTGTAATGTCGAAATCTCTTTGAAAAATGCTTTTCTGAGCTGGAAATGCCTTTAAACGACATTTCTCATCATAAGAATGCTCCTGAAGGCATTTTAGGCAGAATTGGGCACTTTTGCATGAAAAGTCACAATCCGACTTGAAATGTTGAAATCTCTTTGAAAAATGCTTTTCTGAGCTGGAAATGCTTTTAATCGACATTTCTCATCATAAGAATGCTCCTGGAGGCATTTTAGGCAGAATTGGGCACTTTTGCATGAAAAGTCACAATCCGACTTGAAATGTTGAAATCTCTTTGAAAAATGCTTTTCTGAGCTGGAAATGCCTTTAAACGACATTTCTCATCATAAGAATGTTCCTGAAGGCATCATAGGCAGAATTGGGCACTTTTGCATGAAAAGTCACAGTCCAACTTGAAATGTCGAAATCTCTTTGAAAAATGTTTTTTTTGAGCTGGAAATGCCTTTAAACGACATTTCTCATCATAAGAATGCTCCTGAAGGCATTTTAAGCAGAATTGGGCACTTTTGCATGAAAGATCACATTCCAACTTGAAATGTTGATTTCTCATTCTAAAATGCTTTTCTGAGCTGTAAATGCCTTTAAACAACTTTTCTCATCATTAGAATGCTCCTGAAGGCATTTTAGGCAGAATTGGGCACTTTTGCATGAAAAGTCACAGTCCAACTTGAAATGTCGAAATCTCTTTGAAAAATGTTTTTTTTTGAGCTGGAAATGCCTTTAAACGACATTTCTCATCATAAGAATGCTCCTGAAGGCATTTTAAGCAGAATTGGGCACTTTTGCATGAAAGATCACATTCCAACTTGAAATGTTGATTTCTCATTCTAAAATGCTTTTCGGAGCTGTAAATGCCTTTAAACAACTTTTCTCATCATTAGAATGCTCCTGAAGGCATTTTAGGCAGAATTGGGCACTTTTGCATGAAAAGTCACAATCCGACTTGAAATGTTGAAGTCTCTTTGAAAATGCTTTTCTGAGCTGGAAATGCCTTTAAACGACATTTCTCGCCATAAGAATGCTCCTAAAGTCATTTTAGGCAGAAATGGGCACTTTTGCTTGAAAAGTCACAATCCAACATGAAATGTTGAAATCTCTTGGCAAAATGCTTTTCTAAGCTGGAAATGCCTTTAAACTACATTTCTCATCATAATAATGCGCCTGAAGGCATTTAAGGCAGAATTGGGCACTTTTGCATGAAAAGTCACAATCCAACATGAAATGTTGAAATCTCTTTGCAAAATGCTTTTATGAGCTGGAAATGCCTTTAAACTACATTTCTCATCATAAGAATGCTCCTGAAGGCATTTTAGGCAGAATTGGGCACTTCTGCATGAAAAGTCACAATCCAACTTAAAATGTCGAAATCTCTTTGAAAAATGCTTTTCTGAGCTGGAAATGCCTTTAAACGACATTTCTCATCATAAAAATGCTCCTGAAGGCATTTTAGGCAGAACTGGGCACTTTTGCATGAAAGTCACAATCCGAGTTGAAATGTCGAAATCTCTTTGAAAAATGCTTTTCTGAGCTGGAAATGCCTTTAAACGACATTTCTCATCATAAGAATGCTCCTGAAGGCATCTTAGGCAGAATTGGGCACTTTTGCATGAAAAGTCACAATCCAACTTGAATGTCGAAATCTCTTTGAAAAATGCTTTTCTGAGCTGGAAATGCCTTTACACGACATTTCTCATCATAAAAATGCTCCTGAAGGCATCTTAGGCAGAATTGGGCACTTTTGCATGAAAAGTCACAATCCAACTTGAAATGTCGAAATCTCTTTGAAAAATGTTTTTTTGAGCTGGAAATGCCTTTAAACGACATTTCTCATCATAAGATTGCTCCTGAAGGCATTTTAGGCAGTTGGCATTTTTGCATGAAAAGTCACAATCCAACATGAAATGTTGAAATCTCTTTGCAAAATGCTTTTCTGAGCTGGAAAGGCCTTTAAACGACATTTCTCATCATAAGAATGCTCCTGAAGGCATTTCAGGCAGAATTGGGCACTTTTGCATGAAAAGTCACAATCCAACTTGAATGTCGAAATCTCTTTGAAAAATGCTTTTCTGAGCTGGAAATGCCTTTACACGACATTTCTCATCATAAGAATGCTCCTGAAGGCATTTTAGGCAGAATTGGGCACTTTTGCATGAAAAGTCACAATCCAACTTGAATGTCGAAATCTCTTTGAAAAATGCTTTTCTGAGCTGGAAATGCCTTTACACGACATTTCTCATCATAAAAATGCTCCTGAAGGCATCTTAGGCAGAATTGGGCACTTTTGCATGAAAAGTCACAATCCAACTTGAAATGTCGAAATCTCTTTGAAAAATGTTTTTTTGAGCTGGAAATGCCTTTAAACGACATTTCTCATCATAAGATTGCTCCTGAAGGCATTTTAGGCAGTTGGCATTTTTGCATGAAAAGTCACAATCCAACATGAAATGTTGAAATCTCTTTGCAAAATGCTTTTCTGAGCTGGAAAGGCCTTTAAACGACATTTCTCATCATAAGAATGCTCCTGAAGGCATTTTAGGCAGAATTGGGCACTTTTGCATGAAAAGTCACAATCCAACTTGAAATGTGGAAATCTCTTTGCAAAATGCTTTTCTGAGCTGGAAATGCCTTTCAACAACATTTCTCATCATAAGAATGCTCCTGAAGGCATTTCAGGCAGAATTGGGCACTTTTGCATGAAAAGTCACAATCCAACTTGAATGTCGAAATCTCTTTGAAAAATGCTTTTCTGAGCTGGAAATGCCTTTACACGACATTTCTCATCATAAGAATGCTCCTGAAGGCATTTTAGGCAGAATTGGGCACTTTTGCATGAAAAGTCACAATCCAACTTGAAATGTCGAAATCTCGTTGAAAAATGTTTTTTTTTTGAGCTGGAAATGCCTTTAAACGACATTTCTCATCATATGAATGCTCCTGAAGGGATTTTAGGCAGAATTGGGCACTTTTGCATGAAAGATCACATTCCAACTTGAAATGTTGATTTCTCATTCTAAAATGCTTTTCGGAGCTGTAAATGCCTTTAAACGTCATTTCTCATCATAAGAATGCTCCTGAATGCATTTTAGGCAGAATTGGGCACTTTTGCATGAAAAGTCACAATCCGACTTGAAATGTTGAAGTCTCTTTGAAAAATGCTTTTCTGAGCTGGAAATGCCTTTAAACGACATTTCTCGCCATAAGAATGCTCCTAAAGTCATTTTAGGCAGAAATGGGCACTTTTGCTTGAAAAGTCACAATCCAACATGAAATGTTGAAATCTCTTGGCAAAATGCTTTTCTAAGCTGGAAATGCCTTTAAACTACATTTCTCATCATAATAATGCGCCTGAAGGCATTTAAGGCAGAATTGGGCACTTTTGCATGAAAAGTCACAATCCAACATGAAATGTTGAAATCTCTTTGCAAAATGCTTTTATGAGCTGGAAATGCCTTTAAACTACATTTCTCATCATAAGAATGCTCCTGAAGGCATTTTAGGCAGAATTGGGCACTTTTGCATGAAAAGTCACAATCCAACTTAAAATGTCGAAATCTCTTTGAAAAATGCTTTTCTGAGCTGGAAATGCCTTTAAACGACATTTCTCATCATAAAAATGCTCCTGAAGGCATTTTAGGCAGAACTAGGCACTTTTGCATGAAAGTCACAATCCGACTTGAAATGTCGAAATCTCTTTGAAAAATGCTTTTCTGAGCTGGAAATGCCTTTAAACAACATTTCTCATCATAAGAATGCTCCTGGAGGCATTTTAGGCAGAATTGGGCACTTTTGCATGAAAAGTCACAATCCGACTTGAAATGTTGAAATCTCTTTGAAAAATGCTTTTCTGAGCTGGAAATGCCTTTAAACGACATTTCTCATCATAAGAATGCTCCTGAAGGCATCTTAGGCAGAATTGGGCACTTTTGCATGAAAAGTCACAGTCCAACTTGAAATGTCGAAATCTCTTTGAAAAATGTTTTTTTGAGCTGGAAATGCCTTTAAACGACATTTCTCATCATAAGAATGCTCCTGAAGGCATTTTAAGCAGAATTGGGCACTTTTGCATGAAAGATCACATTCCAACTTGAAATGTTGATTTCTCATTCTAAAATGCTTTTCTGAGCTGTAAATGCCTTTAAACGTCATTTCTCATCATAAGAATGCTCCTGAAGGCATTTTAGGCAGAATTAGGCACTTTTGCATGAAAAGTCACAATCCGACTTGAAATGTTGAAGTGTCTTTGAAAAATGCTTGTCTGAGCTGGAAATGCCTTTAAACGACATTTCTCGCCATAAGAATGCTCCTGAAGTCAATTTAGGCAGAAATGGGCACTTTTGCTTGAAAAGTTACAATCCGACATGAAATGTTGAAATCTCTTGGCAAAATGCTTTTCTAAGCTGGAAATGCCTTTAAACGACATTTCTCATCATAATAATGCGCCTGAAGGCATTTAAGGCAGAATTGGGCACTTTTGCATGAAAGTCACAATCCGACTTGAAATGTCGAAATCTCTTTGAAAAATGTTTTTTTGAGCTGGAAATGCCTTTAAACGACATTTCTCATCATAAGATTGCTCCTGAAGGCATTTTAGGCAGTTGGCATTTTTGCATGAAAAGTCACAATCCTACATGAAATGTTGAAATCTCTTTGCAAAATGCTTTTATGAGCTGGAAATGCCTTTAAACTACATTTCTCATCATAAGAATGCTCCTGAAGGCATTTTAGGCAGAATTGGGCACTTTTGCATGAAAAGTCACAATCCAACTTGAATGTCGAAATCTCTTTGAAAAATGCTTTTCTGAGCTGGAAATGCCTTTACACGACATTTCTCATCATAAGAATGCTCCTGAAGGCATTTTAGGCAGAATTGGGCACTTTTGCATGAAAAGTCACAATCCAACTTGAAATGTCGAAATCTCGTTGAAAAATGTTTTTTTGAGCTGGAAATGCCTTTAAACTACATTTCTCATCATATGAATGCTCCTGAAGCTATTTTAGGCAGAATTGGGCACTTTTGCATGAAAGTCACAATCCGACTTGTAATGTCGAAATCTCTTTGAAAAATGCTTTTCTGAGCTGGAAATGCCTTTAAACGACATTTCTCATCATAAGAATGCTCCTGAAGGCATTTTAGGCAGAATTGGGCACTTTTGCATGAAAAGTCACAATCCGACTTGAAATGTTGAAATCTATTTGAAAAATGCTTTTCTGAGCTGGAAATGCTTTTAATCGACATTTCTCATCATAAGAATGCTCCTGGAGGCATTTTAGGCAGAATTGGGCACTTTTGCATGAAAAGTCACAATCCGACTTGAAATGTTGAAATCTCTTTGAAAAATGCTTTTCTGAGCTGGAAATGCCTTTAAACGACATTTCTCATCATAAGAATGTTCCTGAAGGCATCATAGGCAGAATTGGGCACTTTTGCATGAAAAGTCACAGTCCAACTTGAAATGTCGAAATCTCTTTGAAAAATGTTTTTTTGAGCTGGAAATGCCTTTAAACGACATTTCTCATCATAAGAATGCTCCTGAAGGCATTTTAAGCAGAATTGGGCACTTTTGCATGAAAGATCACATTCCAACTTGAAATGTTGATTTCTCATTCTAAAATGCTTTTCGGAGCTGTAAATGCCTTTAAACGTCATTTCTCATCATAAGAATGCTCCTGAATGCATTTTAGGCAGAATTGGGCACTTTTGCATGAAAAGTCACAATCCGACTTGAAATGTTGAAGTCTCTTTGAAAAATGCTTTTCTGAGCTGGAAATGCCTATAAACGACATTTCTCGCCATAAGAATGCTCCTAAAGTCATTTTAGGCAGAAATGGGCACTTTTGCTTGAAAAGTCACAATCCAACATGAAATGTTGAAATCTCTTGGCAAAATGCTTTTCTAAGCTGGAAATGCCTTTAAACTACATTTCTCATCATAATAATGCGCCTGAAGGCATTTAAGGCAGAATTGGGCACTTTTGCATGAAAAGTCACAATCCAACATGAAATGTTGAAATCTCTTTGCAAAATGCTTTTATGAGCTGGAAATGCCTTTAAACTACATTTCTCATCATAAGAATGCTCCTGAAGGCATTTTAGGCAGAATTGGGCACTTTTGCATGAAAAGTCACAATCCAACTTAAAATGTCGAAATCTCTTTGAAAAATGCTTTTCTGAGCTGGAAATGCCTTTAAACGACATTTCTCATCATAAAAATGCTCCTGAAGGCATTTTAGGCAGAACTGGGCACTTTTGCATGAAAGTCACAATCCGACTTGAAATGTCGAAATCTCTTTGAAAAATGCTTTTCTGAGCTGGAAATGGCTTTAAACGACATTTCTCATCATAAGAATGCTCCTGAAGGCATCTTAGGCAGAATTGGGCACTTTTGCATGAAAAGTCACAATCCAACTTGAATGTCGAAATCTCTTTGAAAAATGCTTTTCTGAGCTGGAAATGCCTTTACACGACATTTCTCATCATAAAAATGCTCCTGAAGGCATCTTAGGCAGAATTGGGCACTTTTGCATGAAAAGTCACAATCCAACTTGAAATGTCGAAATCTCTTTGAAAAATGTTTTTTTGAGCTGGAAATGCCTTTAAACGACATTTCTCATCATAAGATTGCTCCTGAAGGCATTTTAGGCAGTTGGCATTTTTGCATGAAAAGTCACAATCCAACATGAAATGTTGAAATCTCTTTGCAAAATGCTTTTCTGAGCTGGAAAGGCCTTTAAACGACATTTCTCATCATAAGAATGCTCCTGAAGGCATTTTAGGCAGAATTGGGCACTTTTGCATGAAAAGTCACAATCCAACTTGAAATGTGGAAATCTTTTTGCAAAATGCTTTTCTGAGCTGGAAATGCCTTTCAACAACATTTCTCATCATAAGAATGCTCCTGAAGGCATTTCAGGCAGAATTGGGCACTTTTGCATGAAAAGTCACAATCCAACTTGAATGTCGAAATCTCTTTGAAAAATGCTTTTCTGAGCTGGAAATGCCTTTACACGACATTTCTCATCATAAGAATGCTCCTGAAGGCATTTTAGGCAGAATTGGGCACTTTTGCATGAAAAGTCACAATCCAACTTGAAATGTCGAAATCTCGTTGAAAAATGTTTTTTTTGAGCTGGAAATGCCTTTAAACGACATTTCTCATCATATGAATGCTCCTGAAGGGATTTTAGGCAGAATTGGGCACTTTTGCATGAAAAGTCACAATCCAACTTGAAATGTGGAAATCTCTTTGCAAAATGCTTATCTGAGCTGGAAATGCCTTTAAACGACATTTCTCATCATAAGAATGCTTCTGAAGGCATTTTAGGCAGAATTGGGCACTTTTGCATAAAAAATGTCACAATCCGACTTGAAATGTTGAAGTCTCTTTGAAAAATGCTTTTCTGAGCTGGAAATGCCTTTAAACGACATTTCTCGCCATAAGAATGCTCCTGAAAGCATTTTAGGCAGAAATGGGCACTTTTGCATGAAAAGTCACAATCCAACATGAAATGTTGAAATCTCTTTGAAAAATGCTTTTCTGAGCTGGAAATGCCTTTAAACTACATTTCTCATCATAAGAATGCTCCTGAAGGCATCTTAGGCAGAATTGGGCACTTTTGCATGAAAAGTCACAGTCCAACTTGAAATGTCGAAATCTCTTTGAAAAATGCTTTTCTGAGCTGGAAATGCCTTTAAACGACATTTCTCATCATAAGAATGCTCCTGAAGGCATCTTAGGCAGAATTGGGCACTTTTGCATGAAAAGTCACAATCCAACTTGAATGTCGAAATCTCTTTGAAAAATGCTTTTCTGAGCTGGAAATGCCTTTACACGACATTTCTCATCATAAAAATGCTCCTGAAGGCATCTTAGGCAGAATTGGGCACTTTTGCATGAAAAGTCACAATCCAACTTGAATTGTCGAAATCTCTTTGAAAAATGTTTTTTTGAGCTGGAAATGCCTTTAAACGACATTTCTCATCATAAGATTGCTCCTGAAGGCATTTTAGGCAGTTGGCATTTTTGCATGAAAAGTCACAATCCAACATGAAATGTTGAAATCTCTTTGCAAAATGCTTTTATGAGCTGGAAATGCCTTTAAACTACATTTCTCATCATAAGAATGCTCCTGAAGGCATTTTAGGCAGAATTGGGCACTTTTGCATGAAAAGTCACAATCCAACTTGAATGTCGAAATCTCTTTGAAAAATGCTTTTCTGAGCTGGAAATGCCTTTACACGACATTTCTCATCATAAGAATGCTCCTGAAGGCATTTTAGGCAGAATTGGGCACTTTTGCATGAAAAGTCACAATCCAACTTGAAATGTCGAAATCTCGTTGAAAAATGTTTTTTTGAGCTGGAAATGCCTTTAAACGACATTTCTCATCATATGAATGCTCCTGAAGGTATTTTAGGCAGAATTGGGCACTTTTGCATGAAAGTCACAATCCGACTTGTAATGTCGAAATCTCTTTGAAAAATGCTTTTCTGAGCTGGAAATGCCTTTAAACGACATTTCTCATCATAAGAATGCTCCTGAAGGCATTTTAGGCAGAATTGGGCACTTTTGCATGAAAAGTCACAATCCGACTTGAAATGTTGAAATCTCTTTGAAAAATGCTTTTCTGATCTGGAAATGCTTTTAATCGACATTTCTCATCATATGAATGCTCCTGAAGGGATTTTAGGCAGAATTGGGCACTTTTGCATGAAAAGTCACAATCCAACTTGAAATGTGGAAATCTCTTTGCAAAATGCTTATCTGAGCTGGAAATGCCTTTAAACGACATTTCTCATCATAAGAATGCTTCTGAAGGCATTTTAGGCAGAATTGGGCACTTTTGCATAAAAAATGTCACAATCCGACTTGAAATGTTGAAGTCTCTTTGAAAAATGCTTTTCTGAGCTGGAAATGCCTTTAAACGACATTTCTCGCCATAAGAATGCTCCTGAAAGCATTTTAGGCAGAAATGGGCACTTTTGCATGAAAAGTCACAATCCAACATGAAATGTTGAAATCTCTTTGAAAAATGCTTTTCTGAGCTGGAAATGCCTTTAAACGACATTTCTCATCATAAGAATGCTCCTGAAGGCATCTTAGGCAGAATTGGGCACTTTTGCATGAAAAGTCACAATCCAACTTGAATGTCGAAATCTCTTTGAAAAATGCTTTTCTGAGCTGGAAATGCCTTTACACGACATTTCTCATCATAAAAATGCTCCTGAAGGCATCTTAGGCAGAATTGGGCACTTTTGCATGAAAAGTCACAATCCAACTTGAATTGTCGAAATCTCTTTGAAAAATGTTTTTTTGAGCTGGAAATGCCTTTAAACGACATTTCTCATCATAAGATTGCTCCTGAAGGCATTTTAGGCAGTTGGCATTTTTGCATGAAAAGTCACAATCCAACATGAAATGTTGAAATCTCTTTGCAAAATGCTTTTATGAGCTGGAAATGCCTTTAAACTACATTTCTCATCATAAGAATGCTCCTGAAGGCATTTTAGGCAGAATTGGGCACTTTTGCATGAAAAGTCACAATCCAACTTGAATGTCGAAATCTCTTTGAAAAATGCTTTTCTGAGCTGGAAATGCCTTTACACGACATTTCTCATCATAAGAATGCTCCTGAAGGCATTTTAGGCAGAATTGGGCACTTTTGCATGAAAAGTCACAATCCAACTTGAAATGTCGAAATCTCGTTGAAAAATGTTTTTTTGAGCTGGAAATGCCTTTAAACGACATTTCTCATCATATGAATGCTCCTGAAGGTATTTTAGGCAGAATTGGGCACTTTTGCATGAAAGTCACAATCCGACTTGTAATGTCGAAATCTCTTTGAAAAATGCTTTTCTGAGCTGGAAATGCCTTTAAACGACATTTCTCATCATAAGAATGCTCCTGAAGGCATTTTAGGCAGAATTGGGCACTTTTGCATGAAAAGTCACAATCCGACTTGAAATGTTGAAATCTCTTTGAAAAATGCTTTTCTGAGCTGGAAATGCTTTTAATCGACATTTCTCATCATAAGAATGCTCCTGGAGGCATTTTAGGCAGAATTGGGCACTTTTGCATGAAAAGTCACAATCCGACTTGAAATGTTGAAATCTCTTTGAAAAATGCTTTTCTGAGCTGGAAATGCCTTTAAACGACATTTCTCATCATAAGAATGTTCCTGAAGGCATCATAGGCAGAATTGGGCACTTTTGCATGAAAAGTCACAGTCCAACTTGAAATGTCGAAATCTCTTTGAAAAATGTTTTTTTGAGCTGGAAATGCCTTTAAACGACATTTCTCATCATAAGAATGCTCCTGAAGGCATCTTAGGCAGAATTGGGCACTTTTGCATGAAAAGTCACAATCCAACTTGAATGTCGAAATCTCTTTGAAAAATGCTTTTCTGAGCTGGAAATGCCTTTACACGACATTTCTCATCATAAAAATGCTCCTGAAGGCATCTTAGGCAGAATTGGGCACTTTTGCATGAAAAGTCACAATCCAACTTGAAATGTCGAAATCTCTTTGAAAAATGTTTTTTTGAGCTGGAAATGCCTTTAAACGACATTTCTCATCATAAGATTGCTCCTGAAGGCATTTTAGGCAGTTGGCATTTTTGCATGAAAAGTCACAATCCAACATGAAATGTTGAAATCTCTTTGCAAAATGCTTTTATGAGCTGGAAATGCCTTTAAACTACATTTCTCATCATAAGAATGCTCCTAAAGGCATTTTAGGCAGAATTGGGCACTTTTGCATGAAAAGTCACAATCCAACTTGAATGTCGAAATCTCTTTGAAAAATGCTTTTCTGAGCTGGAAATGCCTTTACACGACATTTCTCATCATAAGAATGCTCCTGAAGGCATTTTAGGCAGAATTGGGCACTTTTGCATGAAAAGTCACAATCCAACTTGAAATGTCGAAATCTCGTTGAAAAATGTTTTTTTGAGCTGGAAATGCCTTTAAACGACATTTCTCATCATATGAATGCTCCTGAAGGTATTTTAGGCAGAATTGGGCACTTTTGCATGAAAGTCACAATCCGACTTGTAATGTCGAAATCTCTTTGAAAAATGCTTTTCTGAGCTGGAAATGCCTTTAAACGACATTTCTCATCATAAGAATGCTCCTGAAGGCATTTTAGGCAGAATTGGGCACTTTTGCATGAAAAGTCACAATCCGACTTGAAATGTTGAAATCTCTTTGAAAAATGCTTTTCTTAGCTGGAAATGCTTTTAATCGACATTTCTCATCATAAGAATGCTCCTGGAGGCATTTTAGGCAGAATTGGGCACTTTTGCATGAAAAGTCACAATCCGACTTGAAATGTTGAAATCTCTTTGAAAAATGCTTTTCTGAGCTGGAAATGCCTTTAAACGACATTTCTCATCATAAGAATGTTCCTGAAGGCATCATAGGCAGAATTGGGCACTTTTGCATGAAAAGTCACAGTCCAACTTGAAATGTCGAAATCTCTTTGAAAAATGTTTTTTTGAGCTGGAAATGCCTTTAAACGACATTTCTCATCATAAGAATGCTCCTGAAGGCATTTTAAGCAGAATTGGGCACTTTTGCATGAAAGATCACATTCCAACTTGAAATGTTGATTTCTCATTCTAAAATGCTTTTCTGAGCTGGAAATGCCTTTAAACAACTTTTCTCATCATTAGAATGCTCCTGAAGGCATTTTAGGCAGAATTGGGCACTTTTGCATGAAAAGTCACAGTCCAACTTGAAATGTCGAAATCTCTTTGAAAAATGTTTTTTTGAGCTGGAAATGCCTTTAAACGACATTTCTCATCATAAGAATGCTCCTGAAGGCATTTTAAGCAGAATTGGGCACTTTTGCATGAAAGATCACATTCCAACTTGAAATGTTGATTTCTCATTCTAAAATGCTTTTCGGAGCTGTAAATGCCTTTAAACGTCATTTCTCATCATAAGAATGCTCCTGAATGCATTTTAGGCAGAATTGGGCACTTTTGCATGAAAAGTCACAATCCGACTTGAAATGTTGAAGTCTCTTTGAAAATGCTTTTCTGAGCTGGAAATGCCTTTAAACGACATTTCTCGCCATAAGAATGCTCCTAAAGTCATTTTAGGCAGAAATGGGCACTTTTGCTTGAAAAGTCACAATCCAACATGAAATGTTGAAATCTCTTGGCAAAATGCTTTTCTAAGCTGGAAATGCCTTTAAACTACATTTCTCATCATAATAATGCGCCTGAAGGCATTTAAGGCAGAATTGGGCACTTTTGCATGAAAAGTCACAATCCAACATGAAATGTTGAAATCTCTTTGCAAAATGCTTTTATGAGCTGGAAATGCCTTTAAACTACATTTCTCATCATAAGAATGCTCCTGAAGGCATTTTAGGCAGAATTGGGCACTTTTGCATGAAAAGTCACAATCCAACTTAAAATGTCGAAATCTCTTTGAAAAATGCTTTTCTGAGCTGGAAATGCCTTTAAACGACATTTCTCATCATAAAAATGCTCCTGAAGGCATTTTAGGCAGAACTGGGCACTTTTGCATGAAAGTCACAATCCGACTTGAAATGTCGAAATCTCTTTGAAAAATGCTTTTCTGAGCTGGAAATGCCTTTAAACGACATTTCTCATCATAAGAATGCTCCTGAAGGCATCTTAGGCAGAATTGGGCACTTTTGCATGAAAAGTCACAATCCAACTTGAATGTCGAAATCTCTTTGAAAAATGCTTTTCTGAGCTGGAAATGCCTTTACACGACATTTCTCATCATAAGAATGCTCCTGAAGGCATTTTAGGCAGAATTGGGCACTTTTGCATGAAAAGTCACAATCCAACTTAAAATGTCGAAATCTCTTTGAAAAATGCTTTTCTGAGCTGGAAATGCCTTTAAACGACATTTCTCATCATAAAAATGCTCCTGAAGGCATTTTAGGCAGAACTAGGCACTTTTGCATGAAAGTCACAATCCGACTTGAAATGTCGAAATCTCTTTGAAAAATGCTTTTCTGAGCTGGAAATGCCTTTAAACAACATTTCTCATCATAAGAATGCTCCTGGAGGCATTTTAGGCAGAATTGGGCACTTTTGCATGAAAAGTCACAATCCGACTTGAAATGTTGAAATCTCTTTGAAAAATGCTTTTCTGAGCTGGAAATGCCTTTAAACGACATTTCTCATCATAAGAATGCTCCTGAAGGCATCTTAGGCAGAATTGGGCACTTTTGCATGAAAAGTCACAGTCCAACTTGAAATGTCGAAATCTCTTTGAAAAATGTTTTTTTGAGCTGGAAATGCCTTTAAACGACATTTCTCATCATAAGAATGCTCCTGAAGGCATTTTAAGCAGAATTGGGCACTTTTGCATGAAAGATCACATTCCAACTTGAAATGTTGATTTCTCATTCTAAAATGCTTTTCTGAGCTGTAAATGCCTTTAAACGTCATTTCTCATCATAAGAATGCTCCTGAAGGCATTTTAGGCAGAATTAGGCACTTTTGCATGAAAAGTCACAATCCGACTTGAAATGTTGAAGTGTCTTTGAAAAATGCTTGTCTGAGCTGGAAATGCCTTTAAACGACATTTCTCGCCATAAGAATGCTCCTGAAGTCAATTTAGGCAGAAATGGGCACTTTTGCTTGAAAAGTCACAATCCGACATGAAATGTTGAAATCTCTTGGCAAAATGCTTTTCTAAGCTGGAAATGCCTTTAAACGACATTTCTCATCATAATAATGCGCCTGAAGGCATTTAAGGCAGAATTGGGCACTTTTGCATGAAAGTCACAATCCGACTTGAAATGTCGAAATCTCTTTGAAAAATGCTTTTCTGAGCTGGAAATGCCTTTAAACGACATTTCTCATCATAAGAATGCTCCTGAAGGCATCTTAGGCAGAATTGGGCACTTTTGCATGAAAAGTCACAATCCAACTTGAATGTCGAAATCTCTTTGAAAAATGCTTTTCTGAGCTGGAAATGCCTTTACACGACATTTCTCATCATAAAAATGCTCCTGAAGGCATCTTAGGCAGAATTGGGCACTTTTGCATGAAAAGTCACAATCCAACTTGAAATGTCGAAATCTCTTTGAAAAATGTTTTTTTGAGCTGGAAATGCCTTTAAACGACATTTCTCATCATAAGATTGCTCCTGAAGGCATTTTAGGCAGTTGGCATTTTTGCATGAAAAGTCACAATCCAACATGAAATGTTGAAATCTCTTTGCAAAATGCTTTTATGAGCTGGAAATGCCTTTAAACTACATTTCTCATCATAAGAATGCTCCTAAAGGCATTTTAGGCAGAATTGGGCACTTTTGCATGAAAAGTCACAATCCAACTTGAATGTCGAAATCTCTTTGAAAAATGCTTTTCTGAGCTGGAAATGCCTTTACACGACATTTCTCATCATAAGAATGCTCCTGAAGGCATTTTAGGCAGAATTGGGCACTTTTGCATGAAAAGTCACAATCCAACTTGAAATGTCGAAATCTCGTTGAAAAATGTTTTTTTGAGCTGGAAATGCCTTTAAACGACATTTCTCATCATATGAATGCTCCTGAAGGTATTTTAGGCAGAATTGGGCACTTTTGCATGAAAGTCACAATCCGACTTGTAATGTCGAAATCTCTTTGAAAAATGCTTTTCTGAGCTGGAAATGCCTTTAAACGACATTTCTCATCATAAGAATGCTCCTGAAGGCATTTTAGGCAGAATTGGGCACTTTTGCATGAAAAGTCACAATCCGACTTGAAATGTTGAAATCTCTTTGAAAAATGCTTTTCTGAGCTGGAAATGCTTTTAATCGACATTTCTCATCATAAGAATGCTCCTGGAGGCATTTTAGGCAGAATTGGGCACTTTTGCATGAAAAGTCACAATCCGACTTGAAATGTTGAAATCTCTTTGAAAAATGCTTTTCTGAGCTGGAAATGCCTTTAAACGACATTTCTCATCATAAGAATGTTCCTGAAGGCATCATAGGCAGAATTGGGCACTTTTGCATGAAAAGTCACAGTCCAACTTGAAATGTCGAAATCTCTTTGAAAAATGTTTTTTTTGAGCTGGAAATGCCTTTAAACGACATTTCTCATCATAAGAATGCTCCTGAAGGCATTTTAAGCAGAATTGGGCACTTTTGCATGAAAGATCACATTCCAACTTGAAATGTTGATTTCTCATTCTAAAATGCTTTTCTGAGCTGTAAATGCCTTTAAACAACTTTTCTCATCATTAGAATGCTCCTGAAGGCATTTTAGGCAGAATTGGGCACTTTTGCATGAAAAGTCACAGTCCAACTTGAAATGTCGAAATCTCTTTGAAAAATGTTTTTTTTTGAGCTGGAAATGCCTTTAAACGACATTTCTCATCATAAGAATGCTCCTGAAGGCATTTTAAGCAGAATTGGGCACTTTTGCATGAAAGATCACATTCCAACTTGAAATGTTGATTTCTCATTCTAAAATGCTTTTCGGAGCTGTAAATGCCTTTAAACAACTTTTCTCATCATTAGAATGCTCCTGAAGGCATTTTAGGCAGAATTGGGCACTTTTGCATGAAAAGTCACAATCCGACTTGAAATGTTGAAGTCTCTTTGAAAATGCTTTTCTGAGCTGGAAATGCCTTTAAACGACATTTCTCGCCATAAGAATGCTCCTAAAGTCATTTTAGGCAGAAATGGGCACTTTTGCTTGAAAAGTCACAATCCAACATGAAATGTTGAAATCTCTTGGCAAAATGCTTTTCTAAGCTGGAAATGCCTTTAAACTACATTTCTCATCATAATAATGCGCCTGAAGGCATTTAAGGCAGAATTGGGCACTTTTGCATGAAAAGTCACAATCCAACATGAAATGTTGAAATCTCTTTGCAAAATGCTTTTATGAGCTGGAAATGCCTTTAAACTACATTTCTCATCATAAGAATGCTCCTGAAGGCATTTTAGGCAGAATTGGGCACTTCTGCATGAAAAGTCACAATCCAACTTAAAATGTCGAAATCTCTTTGAAAAATGCTTTTCTGAGCTGGAAATGCCTTTAAACGACATTTCTCATCATAAAAATGCTCCTGAAGGCATTTTAGGCAGAACTGGGCACTTTTGCATGAAAGTCACAATCCGAGTTGAAATGTCGAAATCTCTTTGAAAAATGCTTTTCTGAGCTGGAAATGCCTTTAAACGACATTTCTCATCATAAGAATGCTCCTGAAGGCATCTTAGGCAGAATTGGGCACTTTTGCATGAAAAGTCACAATCCAACTTGAATGTCGAAATCTCTTTGAAAAATGCTTTTCTGAGCTGGAAATGCCTTTACACGACATTTCTCATCATAAAAATGCTCCTGAAGGCATCTTAGGCAGAATTGGGCACTTTTGCATGAAAAGTCACAATCCAACTTGAAATGTCGAAATCTCTTTGAAAAATGTTTTTTTGAGCTGGAAATGCCTTTAAACGACATTTCTCATCATAAGATTGCTCCTGAAGGCATTTTAGGCAGTTGGCATTTTTGCATGAAAAGTCACAATCCAACATGAAATGTTGAAATCTCTTTGCAAAATGCTTTTCTGAGCTGGAAAGGCCTTTAAACGACATTTCTCATCATAAGAATGCTCCTGAAGGCATTTCAGGCAGAATTGGGCACTTTTGCATGAAAAGTCACAATCCAACTTGAATGTCGAAATCTCTTTGAAAAATGCTTTTCTGAGCTGGAAATGCCTTTACACGACATTTCTCATCATAAGAATGCTCCTGAAGGCATTTTAGGCAGAATTGGGCACTTTTGCATGAAAAGTCACAATCCAACTTGAATGTCGAAATCTCTTTGAAAAATGCTTTTCTGAGCTGGAAATGCCTTTACACGACATTTCTCATCATAAAAATGCTCCTGAAGGCATCTTAGGCAGAATTGGGCACTTTTGCATGAAAAGTCACAATCCAACTTGAAATGTCGAAATCTCTTTGAAAAATGTTTTTTTGAGCTGGAAATGCCTTTAAACGACATTTCTCATCATAAGATTGCTCCTGAAGGCATTTTAGGCAGTTGGCATTTTTGCATGAAAAGTCACAATCCAACATGAAATGTTGAAATCTCTTTGCAAAATGCTTTTCTGAGCTGGAAAGGCCTTTAAACGACATTTCTCATCATAAGAATGCTCCTGAAGGCATTTTAGGCAGAATTGGGCACTTTTGCATGAAAAGTCACAATCCAACTTGAAATGTGGAAATCTCTTTGCAAAATGCTTTTCTGAGCTGGAAATGCCTTTCAACAACATTTCTCATCATAAGAATGCTCCTGAAGGCATTTCAGGCAGAATTGGGCACTTTTGCATGAAAAGTCACAATCCAACTTGAATGTCGAAATCTCTTTGAAAAATGCTTTTCTGAGCTGGAAATGCCTTTACACGACATTTCTCATCATAAGAATGCTCCTGAAGGCATTTTAGGCAGAATTGGGCACTTTTGCATGAAAAGTCACAATCCAACTTGAAATGTCGAAATCTCGTTGAAAAATGTTTTTTTTTTGAGCTGGAAATGCCTTTAAACGACATTTCTCATCATATGAATGCTCCTGAAGGGATTTTAGGCAGAATTGGGCACTTTTGCATGAAAGATCACATTCCAACTTGAAATGTTGATTTCTCATTCTAAAATGCTTTTCGGAGCTGTAAATGCCTTTAAACGTCATTTCTCATCATAAGAATGCTCCTGAATGCATTTTAGGCAGAATTGGGCACTTTTGCATGAAAAGTCACAATCCGACTTGAAATGTTGAAGTCTCTTTGAAAAATGCTTTTCTGAGCTGGAAATGCCTTTAAACGACATTTCTCGCCATAAGAATGCTCCTAAAGTCATTTTAGGCAGAAATGGGCACTTTTGCTTGAAAAGTCACAATCCAACATGAAATGTTGAAATCTCTTGGCAAAATGCTTTTCTAAGCTGGAAATGCCTTTAAACTACATTTCTCATCATAATAATGCGCCTGAAGGCATTTAAGGCAGAATTGGGCACTTTTGCATGAAAAGTCACAATCCAACATGAAATGTTGAAATCTCTTTGCAAAATGCTTTTATGAGCTGGAAATGCCTTTAAACTACATTTCTCATCATAAGAATGCTCCTGAAGGCATTTTAGGCAGAATTGGGCACTTTTGCATGAAAAGTCACAATCCAACTTAAAATGTCGAAATCTCTTTGAAAAATGCTTTTCTGAGCTGGAAATGCCTTTAAACGACATTTCTCATCATAAAAATGCTCCTGAAGGCATTTTAGGCAGAACTAGGCACTTTTGCATGAAAGTCACAATCCGACTTGAAATGTCGAAATCTCTTTGAAAAATGCTTTTCTGAGCTGGAAATGCCTTTAAACAACATTTCTCATCATAAGAATGCTCCTGGAGGCATTTTAGGCAGAATTGGGCACTTTTGCATGAAAAGTCACAATCCGACTTGAAATGTTGAAATCTCTTTGAAAAATGCTTTTCTGAGCTGGAAATGCCTTTAAACGACATTTCTCATCATAAGAATGCTCCTGAAGGCATCTTAGGCAGAATTGGGCACTTTTGCATGAAAAGTCACAGTCCAACTTGAAATGTCGAAATCTCTTTGAAAAATGTTTTTTTGAGCTGGAAATGCCTTTAAACGACATTTCTCATCATAAGAATGCTCCTGAAGGCATTTTAAGCAGAATTGGGCACTTTTGCATGAAAGATCACATTCCAACTTGAAATGTTGATTTCTCATTCTAAAATGCTTTTCTGAGCTGTAAATGCCTTTAAACGTCATTTCTCATCATAAGAATGCTCCTGAAGGCATTTTAGGCAGAATTAGGCACTTTTGCATGAAAAGTCACAATCCGACTTGAAATGTTGAAGTGTCTTTGAAAAATGCTTGTCTGAGCTGGAAATGCCTTTAAACGACATTTCTCGCCATAAGAATGCTCCTGAAGTCAATTTAGGCAGAAATGGGCACTTTTGCTTGAAAAGTTACAATCCGACATGAAATGTTGAAATCTCTTGGCAAAATGCTTTTCTAAGCTGGAAATGCCTTTAAACGACATTTCTCATCATAATAATGCGCCTGAAGGCATTTAAGGCAGAATTGGGCACTTTTGCATGAAAGTCACAATCCGACTTGAAATGTCGAAATCTCTTTGAAAAATGTTTTTTTGAGCTGGAAATGCCTTTAAACGACATTTCTCATCATAAGATTGCTCCTGAAGGCATTTTAGGCAGTTGGCATTTTTGCATGAAAAGTCACAATCCTACATGAAATGTTGAAATCTCTTTGCAAAATGCTTTTATGAGCTGGAAATGCCTTTAAACTACATTTCTCATCATAAGAATGCTCCTGAAGGCATTTTAGGCAGAATTGGGCACTTTTGCATGAAAAGTCACAATCCAACTTGAATGTCGAAATCTCTTTGAAAAATGCTTTTCTGAGCTGGAAATGCCTTTACACGACATTTCTCATCATAAGAATGCTCCTGAAGGCATTTTAGGCAGAATTGGGCACTTTTGCATGAAAAGTCACAATCCAACTTGAAATGTCGAAATCTCGTTGAAAAATGTTTTTTTGAGCTGGAAATGCCTTTAAACTACATTTCTCATCATATGAATGCTCCTGAAGCTATTTTAGGCAGAATTGGGCACTTTTGCATGAAAGTCACAATCCGACTTGTAATGTCGAAATCTCTTTGAAAAATGCTTTTCTGAGCTGGAAATGCCTTTAAACGACATTTCTCATCATAAGAATGCTCCTGAAGGCATTTTAGGCAGAATTGGGCACTTTTGCATGAAAAGTCACAATCCGACTTGAAATGTTGAAATCTATTTGAAAAATGCTTTTCTGAGCTGGAAATGCTTTTAATCGACATTTCTCATCATAAGAATGCTCCTGGAGGCATTTTAGGCAGAATTGGGCACTTTTGCATGAAAAGTCACAATCCGACTTGAAATGTTGAAATCTCTTTGAAAAATGCTTTTCTGAGCTGGAAATGCCTTTAAACGACATTTCTCATCATAAGAATGTTCCTGAAGGCATCATAGGCAGAATTGGGCACTTTTGCATGAAAAGTCACAGTCCAACTTGAAATGTCGAAATCTCTTTGAAAAATGTTTTTTTGAGCTGGAAATGCCTTTAAACGACATTTCTCATCATAAGAATGCTCCTGAAGGCATTTTAAGCAGAATTGGGCACTTTTGCATGAAAGATCACATTCCAACTTGAAATGTTGATTTCTCATTCTAAAATGCTTTTCGGAGCTGTAAATGCCTTTAAACGTCATTTCTCATCATAAGAATGCTCCTGAATGCATTTTAGGCAGAATTGGGCACTTTTGCATGAAAAGTCACAATCCGACTTGAAATGTTGAAGTCTCTTTGAAAAATGCTTTTCTGAGCTGGAAATGCCTATAAACGACATTTCTCGCCATAAGAATGCTCCTAAAGTCATTTTAGGCAGAAATGGGCACTTTTGCTTGAAAAGTCACAATCCAACATGAAATGTTGAAATCTCTTGGCAAAATGCTTTTCTAAGCTGGAAATGCCTTTAAACTACATTTCTCATCATAATAATGCGCCTGAAGGCATTTAAGGCAGAATTGGGCACTTTTGCATGAAAAGTCACAATCCAACATGAAATGTTGAAATCTCTTTGCAAAATGCTTTTATGAGCTGGAAATGCCTTTAAACTACATTTCTCATCATAAGAATGCTCCTGAAGGCATTTTAGGCAGAATTGGGCACTTTTGCATGAAAAGTCACAATCCAACTTAAAATGTCGAAATCTCTTTGAAAAATGCTTTTCTGAGCTGGAAATGCCTTTAAACGACATTTCTCATCATAAAAATGCTCCTGAAGGCATTTTAGGCAGAACTGGGCACTTTTGCATGAAAGTCACAATCCGACTTGAAATGTCGAAATCTCTTTGAAAAATGCTTTTCTGAGCTGGAAATGGCTTTAAACGACATTTCTCATCATAAGAATGCTCCTGAAGGCATCTTAGGCAGAATTGGGCACTTTTGCATGAAAAGTCACAATCCAACTTGAATGTCGAAATCTCTTTGAAAAATGCTTTTCTGAGCTGGAAATGCCTTTACACGACATTTCTCATCATAAAAATGCTCCTGAAGGCATCTTAGGCAGAATTGGGCACTTTTGCATGAAAAGTCACAATCCAACTTGAAATGTCGAAATCTCTTTGAAAAATGTTTTTTTGAGCTGGAAATGCCTTTAAACGACATTTCTCATCATAAGATTGCTCCTGAAGGCATTTTAGGCAGTTGGCATTTTTGCATGAAAAGTCACAATCCAACATGAAATGTTGAAATCTCTTTGCAAAATGCTTTTCTGAGCTGGAAAGGCCTTTAAACGACATTTCTCATCATAAGAATGCTCCTGAAGGCATTTTAGGCAGAATTGGGCACTTTTGCATGAAAAGTCACAATCCAACTTGAAATGTGGAAATCTTTTTGCAAAATGCTTTTCTGAGCTGGAAATGCCTTTCAACAACATTTCTCATCATAAGAATGCTCCTGAAGGCATTTCAGGCAGAATTGGGCACTTTTGCATGAAAAGTCACAATCCAACTTGAATGTCGAAATCTCTTTGAAAAATGCTTTTCTGAGCTGGAAATGCCTTTACACGACATTTCTCATCATAAGAATGCTCCTGAAGGCATTTTAGGCAGAATTGGGCACTTTTGCATGAAAAGTCACAATCCAACTTGAAATGTCGAAATCTCGTTGAAAAATGTTTTTTTTGAGCTGGAAATGCCTTTAAACGACATTTCTCATCATATGAATGCTCCTGAAGGGATTTTAGGCAGAATTGGGCACTTTTGCATGAAAAGTCACAATCCAACTTGAAATGTGGAAATCTCTTTGCAAAATGCTTATCTGAGCTGGAAATGCCTTTAAACGACATTTCTCATCATAAGAATGCTTCTGAAGGCATTTTAGGCAGAATTGGGCACTTTTGCATAAAAAATGTCACAATCCGACTTGAAATGTTGAAGTCTCTTTGAAAAATGCTTTTCTGAGCTGGAAATGCCTTTAAACGACATTTCTCGCCATAAGAATGCTCCTGAAAGCATTTTAGGCAGAAATGGGCACTTTTGCATGAAAAGTCACAATCCAACATGAAATGTTGAAATCTCTTTGAAAAATGCTTTTCTGAGCTGGAAATGCCTTTAAACTACATTTCTCATCATAAGAATGCTCCTGAAGGCATCTTAGGCAGAATTGGGCACTTTTGCATGAAAAGTCACAGTCCAACTTGAAATGTCGAAATCTCTTTGAAAAATGCTTTTCTGAGCTGGAAATGCCTTTAAACGACATTTCTCATCATAAGAATGCTCCTGAAGGCATCTTAGGCAGAATTGGGCACTTTTGCATGAAAAGTCACAATCCAACTTGAATGTCGAAATCTCTTTGAAAAATGCTTTTCTGAGCTGGAAATGCCTTTACACGACATTTCTCATCATAAAAATGCTCCTGAAGGCATCTTAGGCAGAATTGGGCACTTTTGCATGAAAAGTCACAATCCAACTTGAATTGTCGAAATCTCTTTGAAAAATGTTTTTTTGAGCTGGAAATGCCTTTAAACGACATTTCTCATCATAAGATTGCTCCTGAAGGCATTTTAGGCAGTTGGCATTTTTGCATGAAAAGTCACAATCCAACATGAAATGTTGAAATCTCTTTGCAAAATGCTTTTATGAGCTGGAAATGCCTTTAAACTACATTTCTCATCATAAGAATGCTCCTGAAGGCATTTTAGGCAGAATTGGGCACTTTTGCATGAAAAGTCACAATCCAACTTGAATGTCGAAATCTCTTTGAAAAATGCTTTTCTGAGCTGGAAATGCCTTTACACGACATTTCTCATCATAAGAATGCTCCTGAAGGCATTTTAGGCAGAATTGGGCACTTTTGCATGAAAAGTCACAATCCAACTTGAAATGTCGAAATCTCGTTGAAAAATGTTTTTTTGAGCTGGAAATGCCTTTAAACGACATTTCTCATCATATGAATGCTCCTGAAGGTATTTTAGGCAGAATTGGGCACTTTTGCATGAAAGTCACAATCCGACTTGTAATGTCGAAATCTCTTTGAAAAATGCTTTTCTGAGCTGGAAATGCCTTTAAACGACATTTCTCATCATAAGAATGCTCCTGAAGGCATTTTAGGCAGAATTGGGCACTTTTGCATGAAAAGTCACAATCCGACTTGAAATGTTGAAATCTCTTTGAAAAATGCTTTTCTGAGCTGGAAATGCTTTTAATCGACATTTCTCATCATATGAATGCTCCTGAAGGGATTTTAGGCAGAATTGGGCACTTTTGCATGAAAAGTCACAATCCAACTTGAAATGTGGAAATCTCTTTGCAAAATGCTTATCTGAGCTGGAAATGCCTTTAAACGACATTTCTCATCATAAGAATGCTTCTGAAGGCATTTTAGGCAGAATTGGGCACTTTTGCATAAAAAATGTCACAATCCGACTTGAAATGTTGAAGTCTCTTTGAAAAATGCTTTTCTGAGCTGGAAATGCCTTTAAACGACATTTCTCGCCATAAGAATGCTCCTGAAAGCATTTTAGGCAGAAATGGGCACTTTTGCATGAAAAGTCACAATCCAACATGAAATGTTGAAATCTCTTTGAAAAATGCTTTTCTGAGCTGGAAATGCCTTTAAACGACATTTCTCATCATAAGAATGCTCCTGAAGGCATCTTAGGCAGAATTGGGCACTTTTGCATGAAAAGTCACAATCCAACTTGAATGTCGAAATCTCTTTGAAAAATGCTTTTCTGAGCTGGAAATGCCTTTACACGACATTTCTCATCATAAAAATGCTCCTGAAGGCATCTTAGGCAGAATTGGGCACTTTTGCATGAAAAGTCACAATCCAACTTGAATTGTCGAAATCTCTTTGAAAAATGTTTTTTTGAGCTGGAAATGCCTTTAAACGACATTTCTCATCATAAGATTGCTCCTGAAGGCATTTTAGGCAGTTGGCATTTTTGCATGAAAAGTCACAATCCAACATGAAATGTTGAAATCTCTTTGCAAAATGCTTTTATGAGCTGGAAATGCCTTTAAACTACATTTCTCATCATAAGAATGCTCCTGAAGGCATTTTAGGCAGAATTGGGCACTTTTGCATGAAAAGTCACAATCCAACTTGAATGTCGAAATCTCTTTGAAAAATGCTTTTCTGAGCTGGAAATGCCTTTACACGACATTTCTCATCATAAGAATGCTCCTGAAGGCATTTTAGGCAGAATTGGGCACTTTTGCATGAAAAGTCACAATCCAACTTGAAATGTCGAAATCTCGTTGAAAAATGTTTTTTTGAGCTGGAAATGCCTTTAAACGACATTTCTCATCATATGAATGCTCCTGAAGGTATTTTAGGCAGAATTGGGCACTTTTGCATGAAAGTCACAATCCGACTTGTAATGTCGAAATCTCTTTGAAAAATGCTTTTCTGAGCTGGAAATGCCTTTAAACGACATTTCTCATCATAAGAATGCTCCTGAAGGCATTTTAGGCAGAATTGGGCACTTTTGCATGAAAAGTCACAATCCGACTTGAAATGTTGAAATCTCTTTGAAAAATGCTTTTCTGAGCTGGAAATGCTTTTAATCGACATTTCTCATCATAAGAATGCTCCTGGAGGCATTTTAGGCAGAATTGGGCACTTTTGCATGAAAAGTCACAATCCGACTTGAAATGTTGAAATCTCTTTGAAAAATGCTTTTCTGAGCTGGAAATGCCTTTAAACGACATTTCTCATCATAAGAATGTTCCTGAAGGCATCATAGGCAGAATTGGGCACTTTTGCATGAAAAGTCACAGTCCAACTTGAAATGTCGAAATCTCTTTGAAAAATGTTTTTTTGAGCTGGAAATGCCTTTAAACGACATTTCTCATCATAAGAATGCTCCTGAAGGCATTTTAAGCAGAATTGGGCACTTTTGCATGAAAGATCACATTCCAACTTGAAATGTTGATTTCACATTCTAAAATGCTTTTCTGAGCTGTAAATGCCTTTAAACAACTTTTCTCATCATTAGAATGCTCCTGAAGGCATTTTAGGCAGAATTGGGCACTTTTGCATGAAAAGTCACAGTCCAACTTGAAATGTCGAAATCTCTTTGAAAAATGTTTTTTTGAGCTGGAAATGCCTTTAAACGACATTTCTCATCATAAGAATGCTCCTGAAGGCATTTTAGGCAGATTTGGGCACTTTTGCATGAAAAGTCACAATCCAACTTGAAATGTCGAAATATCTTTGCAAAATGCTTTTTTTGAGCTGGAAATGCCTTTAAACGACAATTCTCATCATAAGAATGCTCCTGAAGGCATTTTAGGCAGAATTGGGCACTTTTGCATGAAAAGTCACAATCCAATTTGAAATGTGGAAATCTCTTTGAAAAATGCTTTTCTGAGCTGGAAATGCCTTTAAACGACATTTCTCATCATAAGAGTGCTCCTGAAGTCATTTTAGGCAGATTTGGGCACTTTTGCTTGAAATGTCACAATCTGACTTGAAATGTTGAAATCTCTTGGCAAACTGCTTTTCTGAGCTGGAAATGCCTTTAAACGACATTTCTCATCATAAGAATGCTCCTGAAGGCATTTTAGGCAGATTTGGGCACTTTTGCATGAAAAGTCACAATCCAACTTGAAATGTCGAAATATCTTTGCAAAATGCTTTTTTTTGAGCTGGAAATGCCTTTAAACGACAATTCTCATTATAAGAATGCTCCTGAAGGCATTTTAGGCAGAATTGGGCACTTTTGCATGAAAAGTCACAATCCAATTTGAAATGTCGAAATATCTTTGCAAAATGCTTTTTTTGAGCTGGAAATGCCTTTAAACGACAATTCTCATCATAAGAATGCTCCTGAAGGCATTTTAGGCAGAATTGGGCACTTTTGCATGAAAAGTCACAATCCAATTTGAAATGTGGAAATCTCTTTGCAAAATGCTTTTCTGAGCTGGAAATGCCTTTAAACGACATTTCTCATCATAAGAATGCTCCTGAAGGCATTTTAGGCAGAATTGGGCACTTTTGCATGAAAAGTCACAATCCAGCTTGAAATGTGGAAATCTCTTTGCAAAATGCTTTTCTGAGCTGGAAATGCCTTTAAACGACATTTCTCATCATAAGAATGCTCCTGTAGGCATTTTAGGCAGAATTGGGCACTTTTACATGAAAAGTCACAAATCAAATTGAAATGTGGAAATCTCTTTGCAAAATGCTTTTCTGAGCTGGAAATGCTTTTAATCGACATTTCTCATCATAAGAATGCTCCTGGAGGCATTTTAGGCAGAATTGGGCACTTTTGCATGAAAAGTCACAATCCGACTTGAAATGTTGAAATCTCTTTGAAAAATGCTTTTCTGAGCTGGAAATGCCTTTAAACGACATTTCTCATCATAAGAATGTTCCTGAAGGCATCATAGGCAGAATTGGGCGCTTTTGCATGAAAAGTCACAGTCCAACTTGAAATGTCGAAATCTCTTTGAAAAATGTTTTTTTGAGCTGGAAATGCCTTTAAACGACATTTCTCATCATAAGAATGCTCCTGAAGGCATTTTAAGCAGAATTGGGCACTTTTGCATGAAAGATCACATTCCAACTTGAAATGTTGATTTCTCATTCTAAAATGCTTTTCTGAGCTGTAAATGCCTTTAAACAACTTTTCTCATCATTAGAATGCTCCTGAAGGCATTTTAGGCAGAATTGGGCACTTTTGCATGAAAAGTCACAGTCCAACTTGAAATGTCGAAATCTCTTTGAAAAATGTTTTTTTGAGCTGGAAATGCCTTTAAACGACATTTCTCATCATAAGAATGCTCCTGAAGGCATTTTAAGCAGAATTGGGCACTTTTGCATGAAAGATCACATTCCAACTTGAAATGTTGATTTCTCATTCTAAAATGCTTTTCTGAGCTGTAAATGCCTTTAAACAACTTTTCTCATCATTAGAATGCTCCTGAAGGCATTTTAGGCAGAATTGGGCACTTTTGCATGAAAAGTCACAGTCCAACTTGAAATGTCGAAATCTCTTTGAAAAATGTTTTTTTGAGCTGGAAATGCCTTTAAACGACATTTCTCATCATAAGAATGCTCCTGAAGGCATTTTAAGCAGAATTGGGCACTTTTGCATGAAAGATCACATTCCAACTTGAAATGTTGATTTCTCATTCTAAAATGCTTTTCGGAGCTGTAAATGCCTTTAAACGTCATTTCTCATCATAAGAATGCTCCTGAATGCATTTTAGGCAGAATTGGGCACTTTTGCATGAAAAGTCACAATCCGACTTGAAATGTTGAAGTCTCTTTGAAAATGCTTTTCTGAGCTGGAAATGCCTTTAAACGACATTTCTCGCCATAAGAATGCTCCTAAAGTCATTTTAGGCAGAAATGGGCACTTTTGCTTGAAAAGTCACAATCCAACATGAAATGTTGAAATCTCTTGGCAAAATGCTTTTCTAAGCTGGAAATGCCTTTAAACTACATTTCTCATCATAATAATGCGCCTGAAGGCATTTAAGGCAGAATTGGGCACTTTTGCATGAAAAGTCACAATCCAACATGAAATGTTGAAATCTCTTTGCAAAATGCTTTTATGAGCTGGAAATGCCTTTAAACTACATTTCTCATCATAAGAATGCTCCTGAAGGCATTTTAGGCATAATTGGGTACTTTTGCATGAAAAGTCACAATCCAACTTAAAATGTCGAAATCTCTTTGAAAAATGCTTTTCTGAGCTGGAAATGCCTTTAAACGACATTTCTCATCATAAAAATGCTCCTGAAGGCATTTTAGGCAGAACTGGGCACTTTTGCATGAAAGTCACAATCCGACTTGAAATGTCGAAATCTCTTTGAAAAATGCTTTTCTGAGCTGGAAATGCCTTTAAACGACATTTCTCATCATAAGAATGCTCCTGAAGGCATCTTAGGCAGAATTGGGCACTTTTGCATGAAAAGTCACAATCCAACTTGAATGTCGAAATCTCTTTGAAAAATGCTTTTCTGAGCTGGAAATGCCTTTACACGACATTTCTCATCATAAAAATGCTCCTGAAGGCATCTTAGGCAGAATTGGGCACTTTTGCATGAAAAGTCACAATCCAACTTGAAATGTCGAAATCTCTTTGAAAAATGTTTTTTTTGAGCTGGAAATGCCTTTAAACGACATTTCTCATCATAAGATTGCTCCTGAAGGCATTTTAGGCAGTTGGCATTTTTGCATGAAAAGTCACAATCCAACATGAAATGTTGAAATCTCTTTGCAAAATGCTTTTCTGAGCTGGAAAGGCCTTTAAACGACATTTCTCATCATAAGAATGCTCCTGAAGGCATTTCAGGCAGAATTGGGCACTTTTGCATGAAAAGTCACAATCCAACTTGAATGTCGAAATCTCTTTGAAAAATGCTTTTCTGAGCTGGAAATGCCTTTACACGACATTTCTCATCATAAAAATGCTCCTGAAGGCATCTTAGGCAGAATTGGGCACTTTTGCATGAAAAGTCACAATCCAACTTGAAATGTCGAAATCTCTTTGAAAAATGTTTTTTTGAGCTGGAAATGCCTTTAAACGACATTTCTCATCATAAGATTGCTCCTGAAGGCATTTTAGGCAGTTGGCATTTTTGCATGAAAAGTCACAATCCAACATGAAATGTTGAAATCTCTTTGCAAAATGCTTTTCTGAGCTGGAAAGGCCTTTAAACGACATTTCTCATCATAAGAATGCTCCTGAAGGCATTTTAGGCAGAATTGGGCACTTTTGCATGAAAAGTCACAATCCAACTTGAAATGTGGAAATCTCTTTGCAAAATGCTTTTCTGAGCTGGAAATGCCTTTCAACAACATTTCTCATCATAAGAATGCTCCTGAAGGCATTTCAGGCAGAATTGGGCACTTTTGCATGAAAAGTCACAATCCAACTTGAATGTCGAAATCTCTTTGAAAAATGCTTTTCTGAGCTGGAAATGCCTTTACACGACATTTCTCATCATAAGAATGCTCCTGAAGGCATTTTAGGCAGAATTGGGCACTTTTGCATGAAAAGTCACAATCCAACTTGAAATGTCGAAATCTCGTTGAAAAATGTTTTTTTTTTGAGCTGGAAATGCCTTTAAACGACATTTCTCATCATATGAATGCTCCTGAAGGGATTTTAGGCAGAATTGGGCACTTTTGCATGAAAGATCACATTCCAACTTGAAATGTTGATTTCTCATTCTAAAATGCTTTTCGGAGCTGTAAATGCCTTTAAACGTCATTTCTCATCATAAGAATGCTCCTGAATGCATTTTAGGCAGAATTGGGCACTTTTGCATGAAAAGTCACAATCCGACTTGAAATGTTGAAGTCTCTTTGAAAAATGCTTTTCTGAGCTGGAAATGCCTTTAAACGACATTTCTCGCCATAAGAATGCTCCTAAAGTCATTTTAGGCAGAAATGGGCACTTTTGCTTGAAAAGTCACAATCCAACATGAAATGTTGAAATCTCTTGGCAAAATGCTTTTCTAAGCTGGAAATGCCTTTAAACTACATTTCTCATCATAATAATGCGCCTGAAGGCAATTAAGGCAGAATTGGGCACTTTTGCATGAAAAGTCACAATCCAACATGAAATGTTGAAATCTCTTTGCAAAATGCTTTTATGAGCTGGAAATGCCTTTAAACTACATTTCTCATCATAAGAATGCTCCTGAAGGCATTTTAGGCAGAATTGGGCACTTTTGCATGAAAAGTCACAATCCAACTTAAAATGTCGAAATCTCTTTGAAAAATGCTTTTCTGAGCTGGAAATGCCTTTAAACGACATTTCTCATCATAAAAATGCTCCTGAAGGCATTTTAGGCAGAACTAGGCACTTTTGCATGAAAGTCACAATCCGACTTGAAATGTCGAAATCTCTTTGAAAAATGCTTTTCTGAGCTGGAAATGCCTTTAAACAACATTTCTCATCATAAGAATGCTCCTGGAGGCATTTTAGGCAGAATTGGGCACTTTTGCATGAAAAGTCACAATCCGACTTGAAATGTTGAAATCTCTTTGAAAAATACTTTTCTGAGCTGGAAATGCCTTTAAACGACATTTCTCATCATAAGAATGCTCCTGAAGGCATCTTAGGCAGAATTGGGCACTTTTGCATGAAAAGTCACAGTCCAACTTGAAATGTCGAAATCTCTTTGAAAAATGTTTTTTTGAGCTGGAAATGCCTTTAAACGACATTTCTCATCATAAGAATGCTCCTGAAGGCATTTTAAGCAGAATTGGGCACTTTTGCATGAAAGATCACATTCCAACTTGAAATGTTGATTTCTCATTCTAAAATGCTTTTCTGAGCTGTAAATGCCTTTAAACGTCATTTCTCATCATAAGAATGCTCCTGAAGGCATTTTAGGCAGAATTAGGCACTTTTGCATGAAAAGTCACAATCCGACTTGAAATGTTGAAGTGTCTTTGAAAAATGCTTGTCTGAGCTGGAAATGCCTTTAAACGACATTTCTCTCCATAAGAATGCTCCTGAAGTCAATTTAGGCAGAAATAGGCACTTTTGCTTGAAAAGTCACAATCCAACATGAAATGTTGAAATCTCTTGGCAAAATGCTTTTCTAAGCTGGAAATGCCTTTAAACGACATTTCTCATCATAATAATGCGCCTGAAGGCATTTAAGGCAGAATTGGGCACTTTTGCATGAAAGTCACAATCCGACTTGAAATGTCGAAATCTCTTTGAAAAATGCTTTTCTGAGCTGGAAATGCCTTTAAACGACATTTCTCATCATAAGAATGCTCCTGAAGGCATCTTAGGCAGAATTGGGCACTTTTGCATGAAAAGTCACAATCCAACTTGAATGTCGAAATCTCTTTGAAAAATGCTTTTCTGAGCTGGAAATGCCTTTACACGACATTTCTCATCATAAAAATGCTCCTGAAGGCATCTTAGGCAGAATTGGGCACTTTTGCATGAAAAGTCACAATCCAACTTGAAATGTCGAAATCTCTTTGAAAAATGTTTTTTTGAGCTGGAAATGCCTTTAAACGACATTTCTCATCATAAGATTGCTCCTGAAGGCATTTTAGGCAGTTGGCATTTTTGCATGAAAAGTCACAATCCAACATGAAATGTTGAAATCTCTTTGCAAAATGCTTTTATGAGCTGGAAATGCCTTTAAACTACATTTCTCATCATAAGAATGCTCCTGAAGGCATTTTAGGCAGAATTGGGCACTTTTGCATGAAAAGTCACAATCCAACTTGAATGTCGAAATCTCTTTGAAAAATGCTTTTCTGAGCTGGAAATGCCTTTACACGACATTTCTCATCATAAGAATGCTCCTGAAGGCATTTTAGGCAGAAGTGGGCACTTTTGCATGAAAAGTCACAATCCAACTTGAAATGTCGAAATCTCGTTGAAAAATGTTTTTTTGAGCTGGAAATGCCTTTAAACGACATTTCTCATCATATGAATGCTCCTGAAGGTATTTTAGGCAGAATTGGGCACTTTTGCATGAAAGTCACAATCCGACTTGTAATGTCGAAATCTCTTTGAAAAATGCTTTTCTGAGATGGAAATGCCTTTAAACGACATTTCTCATCATAAGAATGCTCCTGAAGGCATTTTAGGCAGAATTGGGCACTTTTGCATGAAAAGTCACAATCCGACTTGAAATGTTGAAATCTCTTTGAAAAATGCTTTTCTGAGCTGGAAATGCTTTTAATCGACATTTCTCATCATAAGAATGCTCCTGGAGGCATTTTAGGCAGAATTGGGCACTTTTGCATGAAAAGTCACAATCCGACTTGAAATGTTGAAATCTCTTTGAAAAATGCTTTTCTGAGCTGGAAATGCCTTTAAACGACATTTCTCATCATAAGAATGTTCCTGAAGGCATCATAGGCAGAATTGGGCACTTTTGCATGAAAAGTCACAGTCCAACTTGAAATGTCGAAATCTCTTTGAAAAATGTTTTTTTGAGCTGGAAATGCCTTTAAACGACATTTCTCATCATAAGAATGCTCCTGAAGGCATTTTAAGCAGAATTGGGCACTTTTGCATGAAAGATCACATTCCAACTTGAAATGTTGATTTCTCATTCTAAAATGCTTTTCTGAGCTGTAAATGCCTTTAAACATCTTTTCTCATCATTAGAATGCTCCTGAAGGCATTTTAGGCAGAATTGGGCACTTTTGCATGAAAAGTCACAGTCCAACTTGAAATGTCGAAATCTCTTTGAAAAATGTTTTTTTGAGCTGGAAATGCCTTTAAACGACATTTCTCATCATAAGAATGCTCCTGAAGGCATTTTAAGCAGAATTGGGCACTTTTGCATGAAAGATCACATTCCAACTTGAAATGTTGATTTCTCATTCTAAAATGCTTTTCGGAGCTGTAAATGCCTTTAAACGTCATTTCTCATCATAAGAATGCTCCTGAATGCATTTTAGGCAGAATTGGGCACTTTTACATGAAAAGTCACAAATCAAATTGAAATGTGGAAATCTCTTTGCAAAATGCTTTTCTGAGCTGGAAATGCCTTTAAACGACATTTCTCATCATAAGAATGCTTCTGAAGGCATTTAAGGCAGAATTGGGCACTTTTGCATGAATAGTCACAATCCGACTTGAAATGTGGAAATCTCTTTGCAAAATGCTTTTCTCAGCTGGAAATGCCTTTAAACGACATTTCTTATCATAAGAATGCTCCTGAAGACATTTTAGGCAGAATTGGGCACTTTTGCATGAAAAGTCACAATCCAGCTTGAAATGTGGAAATCTCTTTGCAAAATGCTTTTCTGAGCTGGAAATGCCTTTAAACGACATTTCTCATCATAAGAATGCTCCTGTAGGCATTTTAGGCAGAATTGGGCACTTTTACATGAAAAGTCACAAATCAAATTGAAATGTGGAAATCTCTTTGCAAAATGCTTTTCTGAGCTGGAAATGCCTTTAAACGACATTTCTCATCATAAGAATGCTTCTGAAGGCATTTAAGGCAGAATTGGGCACTTTTGCATGAAAAGTCACAATCCGACTTGAAATGTCGAAATCTCTTTGAAAAATACTTTTCTGAGCTGGAATTGCCTTTAAACGACATTTCTCATCATATGAATGCTCCTGAAGGCATTTTAGGCAGAATTGGGCACTTTTGCATGAAAAGTCACAATCGAGCTTGAAATGTGGAAATCTCTTTGAAAAATGCTTTTCTGAGCTGGAAATGCCTTTAAACGACATTTCTCATCATAAGAATGCTCCTGAAGTCATTTTAGGCAGATTTGGGCACTTTTGCTTGAAATGTCACAATCTGACTTGAAATGTTGAAATCTCTTGGCAAACTGCTTTTCTGAGCTGGAAATGCCTTTAAGCGACATTTCTCATCATAAGAATGCTCCTGAAGGCATTTTAGGCAGATTTGGGCACTTTTGCATGAAAAGTCACACTCCAACATGAAATGTTGAAATCTCTTTGCAAAATGCTTTTATGAGCTGGAAATGCCTTTAAACGACATTTCTCATCATAAGAATGCTCCTGAAGGCATTTTAGGCAGATTTGGGCACTTTTGCATGAAAAGTCACAATCCAACTTGAAATGTCGAAATCTCTTTGAAAAATGCTTTTCTGAGCTGGAAATGCCTTTACACGACATTTCTCATCATAAGAATGCTCCTGAAGGCATCTTAGGCAGAATTGGGCACTTTTGCATGAAAAGTCACAATCCAACTTGAAATGTCGAAATCTCTTTGAAAAATGTTTTTTTGAGCTGGAAATGCCTTTAAACGACATTTCTCATTATAAGAATGCACCTGAAGGCATTTTAGGCAGTTGGGCATTTTTGCATGAAAAGTCACAATCCAACATGAAATGTCGAAATCTCTTTGAAAAATGCTTTTCTGAGCTGGAAATGCCTTTAAACGACATTTCTCATCATAAGAATGCTCCTGAAGGCATCTTAGGCAGAATTGGGCACTTTTGCATGAAAAGTCACAATCCAACTTGAAATGTCGAAATCTCTTTGAAAAATGTTTTTTTTGAGCTGGAAATGCCTTTAAACGACATTTCTCATTATAAGAATGCACCTGAAGGCATTTTAGGCAGTTGGGCATTTTTGCATGAAAAGTCACAATCCAACCTGAAATGTTGAAATCGCTTGAAAAATTCTTTTCTGAGCTGGAAATGCCTTTAAACTACATTTCTCATCATAAGAATGCTCCTGAATGCATTTTAGGCAGAATTGGGCACTTTTGCATGAAAAGTCACAATCCAACTTAAAATGTCGAAATCTCTTTGAAAAATGCTTTTCTGAGCTGGAAATGCCTTTAAACGACATTTCTCATCATAAAAATGCACCTGAAGGCATTTTAGGCAGTTGGGCATTTTTGCATGAAAAGTCACAATCCAACATGAAATGTCGAAATCTCTTTGAAAAATGCTTTTCTGAGCTGGAAATGCCTTTAAACGACATTTCTCATCATAAGAATGCTCCTGAAGGCATCTTAGGCAGAATTGGGCACTTTTGCATGAAAAGTCACAATCCAACTTGAAATGTCGAAATCTCTTTGAAAAATGTTTTTTTTGAGCTGGAAATGCCTTTAAACGACATTTCTCATTATAAGAATGCACCTGAAGGCATTTTAGGCAGTTGGGCATTTTTGCATGAAAAGTCACTATCCAACCTGAAATGTTGAAATCGCTTGAAAAATTCTTTTCTGAGCTGGAAATGCCTTTAAACTACATTTCTCATCATAAGAATGCTCCTGAAGGCATTTTAGGCAGAATTGGGCACTTTTGCATGAAAAGTCACAATCCAACTTAAAATGTCGAAATCTCTTTAAAAAATGCTTTTCTGAGCTGGAAATGCCTTTAAACGACATTTCTCATCATAAAAATGCTCCTGAAGGCATTTTAGGCAGAACTGGGCACTTTTGCATGAAAGTCACAATCCGACTTGAAATGTCGAAATCTCTTTGAAAAATGCTTTTCTGAGCTGGAAATGCCTTTAAACAACATTTCTCATCATAAGAATGCTCCTGAAGGCATTTCAGGCAGAATTGGGCACTTTTGCATGAAAAGTCACAATCCAACTTGAAATGTCGAAATCTCTTTGATAAATGCTTTTCTGAGCTGGAAATGCCTTTAAACGACATTTCTCATCATAAGAATGCTCCTGAAGGCATTTTTGGCAGAATTGGGCACTTTTGCATGAAAAGTCACAATTCGACTTGAAATGTCGAAATCTCTTTGTAAAATGCTTTTCTGAGCTGGAAATGCCTTTAAACGACATTTCTCATCATAAGAATGCTCCTGAAGGCATCTTAGGCAGAATTGGGCACTTTTGCATGAAAAGTCACAATCCAACTTGAAATGTCGAAATCTCTTTGAAAAATGTTTTTTTGAGCTGGAAATGCCTTTAAACGACATTTCTCATTATAAGAATGCACCTGAAGGCATTTTAGGCAGTTGGGCATTTTTGCATGAAAAGTCACAATCCAACATGAAATGTTGAAATCTCTTTACAAAATGCTTTTCTGAGCTGGAAATGCATTTAAACGACATTTCTCATCATAAGAATGCTCCTGAAGGCAATTTAGGCAGTTGTGCACTTTTCCATGAAAAGTCACAATCCGACTTGAAATGTCGAAATCTCTTTGAAAAATGCTTTTCTGAGCTGGAAATGTCTTGTAACAACATTTCTCATCATAAGAATGCTCCTGAAGGCATTTTAGGCAGAATTGTGCACTTTTGCATGAAAAGTCACAATCCGACTTGAAATGTTGAAATCTCTTTGAAAAATGGTTTTCTAAGCTGGAAATGCCTTTAAACGACATTTCTCATCATAAGAATGCTCCTGAAGTCATTTTAGGCAGATTTGGGCACTTTTGCTTGAAAAGTCACAATCTGACTTGAAATGTTGAAATCTCTTGGCAAAATGCTTTTCTGAGCTGGAAATGCCTTTAAGCGACATTTCTCATTATAAGAATGCTCCTGAAGGCATTTAAGGCAGAATTGGGCACTTTTGCATGAAAAGTCACAATCCAACATGAAATGTTGAAGTCTCTTTGCAAAATGCTTTTATGAGCTGGAAATGCCTTTAAACGACATTTCTCATCATAAGAATGCTCCTGAAGGCATCTTAGGCAGAATTGGGCACTTTTGCATGAAAAGTCACAATCCAGCTTGAAATGTTGAAATCTCTTGGCAAAATGCTTTTCTGAGCTGGAAATGCTTTTAAACGACATTTCTCATTATAAGAATGCACCTGAAGGCATTTTAGGCAGTTGGGCATTTTTGCATGAAAAGGCACAATCCAACATGAAATGTCGAAATCTCTTTGAAAAATGCTTTTCTGAGCTGGAAATGCCTTTAAACGACATTTCTCATCATAAGAATGCTCCTGAAGGCATCTTAGGCAGAATTGGGCACTTTTGCATGAAAAGTCACAATCCAACTTGAAATGTCGAAATCTCTTTGAAAAATGTTTTTTTTGAGCTGGAAATGCCTTTAAACGACATTTCTCATTATAAGAATGCACCTGAAGGCATTTTAGGCAGTTGGGCATTTTTGCATGAAAAGTCACAATCCAACATGAAATGTTGAAATCTCTTTGCAAAATGCTTTTCTGAGCTGGAAATGCATTTAAACGACATTTCTCATCATAAGAATGCTCCTAAAGGCATTTTAGGCAGTTGTGCACTTTTGCATGAAAAGTCACAATCCGACTTGAAATGTCGAAATCTCTTTGAAAAATGCTTTTCTGAACTGGAAATGTCTTGTAACAACATTTCTCATCATAAGAATGCTCCTGAAGGCATTTTAGGCAGAATTGGGCACTTTTGCATGAAAAGTCACAATCCAACTTGAAATGTCGAAATCTCTTTGAAAAATGTTTTTTTTGAGCTGGAAATGCCTTTAAACGACATTTCTCATCATAAGAATGCTCCTGAAGGCATTTTAGGCAGTTGTGCACTTTTGCATGAAAGTCACAATCCGACTTGAAATGTCGAAATCTCTTTGAAAAATGCTTTTCTGAGCTGGAAATGTCTTGTAACAACATTTCTCATCATAAGAATGCTCCTGAAGGCATTTTAGGCAGAATTGGGCACTTTTGCATGAAAAGTCACAATCCGACTTGAAATGTTGAAATCTCTTTGAAAAATGCTTTTCTGAGCTTGAAATGCCTTTAAACGACATTTCTCATCATAAGAATGCTCCTGAAGGCATTTTAGGCAGATTTGGGCACTTATGCATGAAAAGTCACAATCCAACTTGAAATGTCGAAATCTCTTTGAAAAATGCTTTTCTGAGCTGGAAATGCCTTTACACGACATTTCTCATCATAAGATTGCTCCTGAAGGCATCTTAGGCAGAATTGGGCACTTTTGCATGAAAAGTCACAATCCAACATGAAATGTTGAAATCTCTTTGCAAAATGCTTTTCTGAGCTGGAAATGCATTTAAACGACATTTCTCATCATAAGAATGCTCCTGAAAGCATTTTAGGCAGTTGTGCACTTTTGCATGAAAAGTTACAATCCGACTTGAAATGTCGAAATCTCTTTGAAAAATGCTTTTCTGAGCTGGAAATGTCTTGTAACAACATTTCTCATCATAAGAATGCTCCTGAAGGCATTTTAGGCAGAATTGGGCACTTTTGCATGAAAAGTCACAATTCGACTTGAAATGTTGAAATCTCTTTGAAAAATGGTTTTCTGAGCTGGAAATGCCTTTAAACGACATTTCTCATCATAAGAATGCTCCTGAAGTCATTTTAGGCAGATTTGGGCACTTTTGCTTGAAAAGTCACAATCTGACTTGAAATGTTGAAATCTCTTGGCAAAATGCTTTTCTGAGCTGGAAATGCCTTTAAGCGACATTTCTCATCATAAGAATGCTCCTGAAGGCATTTTAGGCAGATTTGGGCACTTTTGCATGAAAAGTCACAATCCAACTTGAAATGTCGAAATATCTTTGCAAAATGCTTTTTTTGAGCTGGAAATGCCTTTAAACGACAATTCTCATCATAAGAATGCTCCTGAAGGCATTTTAGGCAGAATTGGGCACTTTTGCATGAAAAGTCACAATCCAACTTGAAATGTGGAAATCTCTTTGCAAAATGCTTTTCTGAGCTGGAAATGCCTTTAAACGACATTTCTCATCATAAGAATGCTCCTGAAGGCATTTAAGGCAGAATTGGCTACTTTTGCATGAAAAGTCACAATCCAACATGAAATGTTGAAATCTCTTTGCAAAATGCTTTTATGAGCTGGAAATGCCTTTAAACGACATTTCTCATCATAAGAATGCTCCTGAAGGCATTTTAGGCAGATTTGGGCACTTTTGCATGAAATGTCACAATCCAACTTGAAATGTCGAAATATCTTTGCAAAATGCTTTTTTTGAGCTGGAAATGCCTTTAAACGACAATTCTCATCATAAGAATGCTCCTGAAGGCATTTTAGGCAGAATTGGGCACTTTTGCATGAAAAGTCACAATCCAATTTGAAATGTGGAAATCTCTTTGCAAAATGCTTTTCTCAGCTGGAAATGCCTTTAAACGACATTTCTCATCATAAGAATGCTCCTGAAGGCATTTTAGGCAGAATTGGGCACTTTTGCATGAAAAGTCACAATCCAGCTTGAAATGTGGAAATCTCTTTGCAAAATGCTTTTCTGAGCTGGAAATGCCTTTAAACGACATTTCTCATCATAAGAATGCTCCTGTAGGCATTTTAGGCAGAATTGGGCACTTTTACATGAAAAGTCACAAATCAAATTGAAATGTGGAAATCTCTTTGCAAAATGCTTTTCTGAGCTGGAAATGCCTTTAAACGACATTTCTCATCATAAGAATGCTCCTGAAGGCATCTTAGGCAGAATTGGGCACTTTTGCATGAAAAGTCACAATCCAACTTGAAATGTCGAAATCTCTTTGAAAAATGTTTTTTTGAGCTGGAAATGCCTTTAAACGACATTTCTCATTATAAGAATGCACCTGAAGGCATTTTAGGCAGTTGGGCATTTTTGCATGAAAAGTCACAATCCAACATGAAATGTTGAAATCTCTTTACAAAATGCTTTTCTGAGCTGGAAATGCATTTAAACGACATTTCTCATCATAAGAATGCTCCTGAAGGCAATTTAGGCAGTTGTGCACTTTTCCATGAAAAGTCACAATCCGACTTGAAATGTCGAAATCTCTTTGAAAAATGCTTTTCTGAGCTGGAAATGTCTTGTAACAACATTTCTCATCATAAGAATGCTCCTGAAGGCATTTTAGGCAGAATTGTGCACTTTTGCATGAAAAGTCACAATCCGACTTGAAATGTTGAAATCTCTTTGAAAAATGGTTTTCTAAGCTGGAAATGCCTTTAAACGACATTTCTCATCATAAGAATGCTCCTGAAGTCATTTTAGGCAGATTTGGGCACTTTTGCTTGAAAAGTCACAATCTGACTTGAAATGTTGAAATCTCTTGGCAAAATGCTTTTCTGAGCTGGAAATGCCTTTAAGCGACATTTCTCATTATAAGAATGCTCCTGAAGGCATTTAAGGCAGAATTGGGCACTTTTGCATGAAAAGTCACAATCCAACATGAAATGTTGAAGTCTCTTTGCAAAATGCTTTTATGAGCTGGAAATGCCTTTAAACGACATTTCTCATCATAAGAATGCTCCTGAAGGCATCTTAGGCAGAATTGGGCACTTTTGCATGAAAAGTCACAATCCAGCTTGAAATGTTGAAATCTCTTGGCAAAATGCTTTTCTGAGCTGGAAATGCTTTTAAACGACATTTCTCATTATAAGAATGCACCTGAAGGCATTTTAGGCAGTTGGGCATTTTTGCATGAAAAGGCACAATCCAACATGAAATGTCGAAATCTCTTTGAAAAATGCTTTTCTGAGCTGGAAATGCCTTTAAACGACATTTCTCATCATAAGAATGCTCCTGAAGGCATCTTAGGCAGAATTGGGCACTTTTGCATGAAAAGTCACAATCCAACTTGAAATGTCGAAATCTCTTTGAAAAATGTTTTTTTTGAGCTGGAAATGCCTTTAAACGACATTTCTCATTATAAGAATGCACCTGAAGGCATTTTAGGCAGTTGGGCATTTTTGCATGAAAAGTCACAATCCAACATGAAATGTTGAAATCTCTTTGCAAAATGCTTTTCTGAGCTGGAAATGCATTTAAACGACATTTCTCATCATAAGAATGCTCCTAAAGGCATTTTAGGCAGTTGTGCACTTTTGCATGAAAAGTCACAATCCGACTTGAAATGTCGAAATCTCTTTGAAAAATGCTTTTCTGAACTGGAAATGTCTTGTAACAACATTTCTCATCATAAGAATGCTCCTGAAGGCATTTTAGGCAGAATTGGGCACTTTTGCATGAAAAGTCACAATCCAACTTGAAATGTCGAAATCTCTTTGAAAAATGTTTTTTTGAGCTGGAAATGCCTTTAAACGACATTTCTCATCATAAGAATGCTCCTGAAGGCATTTTAGGCAGTTGTGCACTTTTGCATGAAAGTCACAATCCGACTTGAAATGTCGAAATCTCTTTGAAAAATGCTTTTCTGAGCTGGAAATGTCTTGTAACAACATTTCTCATCATAAGAATGCTCCTGAAGGCATTTTAGGCAGAATTGGGCACTTTTGCATGAAAAGTCACAATCCGACTTGAAATGTTGAAATCTCTTTGAAAAATGCTTTTCTGAGCTTGAAATGCCTTTAAACGACATTTCTCATCATAAGAATGCTCCTGAAGGCATTTTAGGCAGATTTGGGCACTTATGCATGAAAAGTCACAATCCAACTTGAAATGTCGAAATCTCTTTGAAAAATGCTTTTCTGAGCTGGAAATGCCTTTACACGACATTTCTCATCATAAGATTGCTCCTGAAGGCATCTTAGGCAGAATTGGGCACTTTTGCATGAAAAGTCACAATCCAACATGAAATGTTGAAATCTCTTTGCAAAATGCTTTTCTGAGCTGGAAATGCATTTAAACGACATTTCTCATCATAAGAATGCTCCTGAAAGCATTTTAGGCAGTTGTGCACTTTTGCATGAAAAGTTACAATCCGACTTGAAATGTCGAAATCTCTTTGAAAAATGCTTTTCTGAGCTGGAAATGTCTTGTAACAACATTTCTCATCATAAGAATGCTCCTGAAGGCATTTTAGGCAGAATTGGGCACTTTTGCATGAAAAGTCACAATTCGACTTGAAATGTTGAAATCTCTTTGAAAAATGGTTTTCTGAGCTGGAAATGCCTTTAAACGACATTTCTCATCATAAGAATGCTCCTGAAGTCATTTTAGGCAGATTTGGGCACTTTTGCTTGAAAAGTCACAATCTGACTTGAAATGTTGAAATCTCTTGGCAAAATGCTTTTCTGAGCTGGAAATGCCTTTAAGCGACATTTCTCATCATAAGAATGCTCCTGAAGGCATTTTAGGCAGATTTGGGCACTTTTGCATGAAAAGTCACAATCCAACTTGAAATGTCGAAATATCTTTGCAAAATGCTTTTTTTGAGCTGGAAATGCCTTTAAACGACAATTCTCATCATAAGAATGCTCCTGAAGGCATTTTAGGCAGAATTGGGCACTTTTGCATGAAAAGTCACAATCCAACTTGAAATGTGGAAATCTCTTTGCAAAATGCTTTTCTGAGCTGGAAATGCCTTTAAACGACATTTCTCATCATAAGAATGCTCCTGAAGGCATTTAAGGCAGAATTGGCTACTTTTGCATGAAAAGTCACAATCCAACATGAAATGTTGAAATCTCTTTGCAAAATGCTTTTATGAGCTGGAAATGCCTTTAAACGACATTTCTCATCATAAGAATGCTCCTGAAGGCATTTTAGGCAGATTTGGGCACTTTTGCATGAAATGTCACAATCCAACTTGAAATGTCGAAATATCTTTGCAAAATGCTTTTTTTGAGCTGGAAATGCCTTTAAACGACAATTCTCATCATAAGAATGCTCCTGAAGGCATTTTAGGCAGAATTGGGCACTTTTGCATGAAAAGTCACAATCCAATTTGAAATGTGGAAATCTCTTTGCAAAATGCTTTTCTCAGCTGGAAATGCCTTTAAACGACATTTCTCATCATAAGAATGCTCCTGAAGGCATTTTAGGCAGAATTGGGCACTTTTGCATGAAAAGTCACAATCCAGCTTGAAATGTGGAAATCTCTTTGCAAAATGCTTTTCTGAGCTGGAAATGCCTTTAAACGACATTTCTCATCATAAGAATGCTCCTGTAGGCATTTTAGGCAGAATTGGGCACTTTTACATGAAAAGTCACAAATCAAATTGAAATGTGGAAATCTCTTTGCAAAATGCTTTTCTGAGCTGGAAATGCCTTTAAACGACATTTCTCATCATAAGAATGCTCCTGAAGGCATCTTAGGCAGAATTGGGCACTTTTGCATGAAAAGTCACAATCCAACTTGAAATGTCGAAATCTCTTTGAAAAATGTTTTTTTGAGCTGGAAATGCCTTTAAACGACATTTCTCATTATAAGAATGCACCTGAAGGCATTTTAGGCAGTTGGGCATTTTTGCATGAAAAGTCACAATCCAACATGAAATGTTGAAATCTCTTTACAAAATGCTTTTCTGAGCTGGAAATGCATTTAAACGACATTTCTCATCATAAGAATGCTCCTGAAGGCAATTTAGGCAGTTGTGCACTTTTCCATGAAAAGTCACAATCCGACTTGAAATGTCGAAATCTCTTTGAAAAATGCTTTTCTGAGCTGGAAATGTCTTGTAACAACATTTCTCATCATAAGAATGCTCCTGAAGGCATTTTAGGCAGAATTGTGCACTTTTGCATGAAAAGTCACAATCCGACTTGAAATGTTGAAATCTCTTTGAAAAATGGTTTTCTAAGCTGGAAATGCCTTTAAACGACATTTCTCATCATAAGAATGCTCCTGAAGTCATTTTAGGCAGATTTGGGCACTTTTGCTTGAAAAGTCACAATCTGACTTGAAATGTTGAAATCTCTTGGCAAAATGCTTTTCTGAGCTGGAAATGCCTTTAAGCGACATTTCTCATTATAAGAATGCTCCTGAAGGCATTTAAGGCAGAATTGGGCACTTTTGCATGAAAAGTCACAATCCAACATGAAATGTTGAAGTCTCTTTGCAAAATGCTTTTATGAGCTGGAAATGCCTTTAAACGACATTTCTCATCATAAGAATGCTCCTGAAGGCATCTTAGGCAGAATTGGGCACTTTTGCATGAAAAGTCACAATCCAGCTTGAAATGTTGAAATCTCTTGGCAAAATGCTTTTCTGAGCTGGAAATGCTTTTAAACGACATTTCTCATTATAAGAATGCACCTGAAGGCATTTTAGGCAGTTGGGCATTTTTGCATGAAAAGGCACAATCCAACATGAAATGTCGAAATCTCTTTGAAAAATGCTTTTCTGAGCTGGAAATGCCTTTAAACGACATTTCTCATCATAAGAATGCTCCTGAAGGCATCTTAGGCAGAATTGGGCACTTTTGCATGAAAAGTCACAATCCAACTTGAAATGTCGAAATCTCTTTGAAAAATGTTTTTTTTGAGCTGGAAATGCCTTTAAACGACATTTCTCATTATAAGAATGCACCTGAAGGCATTTTAGGCAGTTGGGCATTTTTGCATGAAAAGTCACAATCCAACATGAAATGTTGAAATCTCTTTGCAAAATGCTTTTCTGAGCTGGAAATGCATTTAAACGACATTTCTCATCATAAGAATGCTCCTAAAGGCATTTTAGGCAGTTGTGCACTTTTGCATGAAAAGTCACAATCCGACTTGAAATGTCGAAATCTCTTTGAAAAATGCTTTTCTGAACTGGAAATGTCTTGTAACAACATTTCTCATCATAAGAATGCTCCTGAAGGCATTTTAGGCAGAATTGGGCACTTTTGCATGAAAAGTCACAATCCAACTTGAAATGTCGAAATCTCTTTGAAAAATGTTTTTTTGAGCTGGAAATGCCTTTAAACGACATTTCTCATCATAAGAATGCTCCTGAAGGCATTTTAGGCAGTTGTGCACTTTTGCATGAAAGTCACAATCCGACTTGAAATGTCGAAATCTCTTTGAAAAATGCTTTTCTGAGCTGGAAATGTCTTGTAACAACATTTCTCATCATAAGAATGCTCCTGAAGGCATTTTAGGCAGAATTGGGCACTTTTGCATGAAAAGTCACAATCCGACTTGAAATGTTGAAATCTCTTTGAAAAATGCTTTTCTGAGCTTGAAATGCCTTTAAACGACATTTCTCATCATAAGAATGCTCCTGAAGGCATTTTAGGCAGATTTGGGCACTTATGCATGAAAAGTCACAATCCAACTTGAAATGTCGAAATCTCTTTGAAAAATGCTTTTCTGAGCTGGAAATGCCTTTACACGACATTTCTCATCATAAGATTGCTCCTGAAGGCATCTTAGGCAGAATTGGGCACTTTTGCATGAAAAGTCACAATCCAACATGAAATGTTGAAATCTCTTTGCAAAATGCTTTTCTGAGCTGGAAATGCATTTAAACGACATTTCTCATCATAAGAATGCTCCTGAAAGCATTTTAGGCAGTTGTGCACTTTTGCATGAAAAGTTACAATCCGACTTGAAATGTCGAAATCTCTTTGAAAAATGCTTTTCTGAGCTGGAAATGTCTTGTAACAACATTTCTCATCATAAGAATGCTCCTGAAGGCATTTTAGGCAGAATTGGGCACTTTTGCATGAAAAGTCACAATTCGACTTGAAATGTTGAAATCTCTTTGAAAAATGGTTTTCTGAGCTGGAAATGCCTTTAAACGACATTTCTCATCATAAGAATGCTCCTGAAGTCATTTTAGGCAGATTTGGGCACTTTTGCTTGAAAAGTCACAATCTGACTTGAAATGTTGAAATCTCTTGGCAAAATGCTTTTCTGAGCTGGAAATGCCTTTAAGCGACATTTCTCATCATAAGAATGCTCCTGAAGGCATTTTAGGCAGATTTGGGCACTTTTGCATGAAAAGTCACAATCCAACTTGAAATGTCGAAATATCTTTGCAAAATGCTTTTTTTGAGCTGGAAATGCCTTTAAACGACAATTCTCATCATAAGAATGCTCCTGAAGGCATTTTAGGCAGAATTGGGCACTTTTGCATGAAAAGTCACAATCCAACTTGAAATGTGGAAATCTCTTTGCAAAATGCTTTTCTGAGCTGGAAATGCCTTTAAACGACATTTCTCATCATAAGAATGCTCCTGAAGGCATTTAAGGCAGAATTGGCTACTTTTGCATGAAAAGTCACAATCCAACATGAAATGTTGAAATCTCTTTGCAAAATGCTTTTATGAGCTGGAAATGCCTTTAAACGACATTTCTCATCATAAGAATGCTCCTGAAGGCATTTTAGGCAGATTTGGGCACTTTTGCATGAAATGTCACAATCCAACTTGAAATGTCGAAATATCTTTGCAAAATGCTTTTTTTGAGCTGGAAATGCCTTTAAACGACAATTCTCATCATAAGAATGCTCCTGAAGGCATTTTAGGCAGAATTGGGCACTTTTGCATGAAAAGTCACAATCCAATTTGAAATGTGGAAATCTCTTTGCAAAATGCTTTTCTCAGCTGGAAATGCCTTTAAACGACATTTCTCATCATAAGAATGCTCCTGAAGGCATTTTAGGCAGAATTGGGCACTTTTGCATGAAAAGTCACAATCCAGCTTGAAATGTGGAAATCTCTTTGCAAAATGCTTTTCTGAGCTGGAAATGCCTTTAAACGACATTTCTCATCATAAGAATGCTCCTGTAGGCATTTTAGGCAGAATTGGGCACTTTTACATGAAAAGTCACAAATCAAATTGAAATGTGGAAATCTCTTTGCAAAATGCTTTTCTGAGCTGGAAATGCCTTTAAACGACATTTCTCATCATAAGAATGCTCCTGAAGGCATCTTAGGCAGAATTGGGCACTTTTGCATGAAAAGTCACAATCCAACTTGAAATGTCGAAATCTCTTTGAAAAATGTTTTTTTGAGCTGGAAATGCCTTTAAACGACATTTCTCATTATAAGAATGCACCTGAAGGCATTTTAGGCAGTTGGGCATTTTTGCATGAAAAGTCACAATCCAACATGAAATGTTGAAATCTCTTTACAAAATGCTTTTCTGAGCTGGAAATGCATTTAAACGACATTTCTCATCATAAGAATGCTCCTGAAGGCAATTTAGGCAGTTGTGCACTTTTCCATGAAAAGTCACAATCCGACTTGAAATGTCGAAATCTCTTTGAAAAATGCTTTTCTGAGCTGGAAATGTCTTGTAACAACATTTCTCATCATAAGAATGCTCCTGAAGGCATTTTAGGCAGAATTGTGCACTTTTGCATGAAAAGTCACAATCCGACTTGAAATGTTGAAATCTCTTTGAAAAATGGTTTTCTAAGCTGGAAATGCCTTTAAACGACATTTCTCATCATAAGAATGCTCCTGAAGTCATTTTAGGCAGATTTGGGCACTTTTGCTTGAAAAGTCACAATCTGACTTGAAATGTTGAAATCTCTTGGCAAAATGCTTTTCTGAGCTGGAAATGCCTTTAAGCGACATTTCTCATTATAAGAATGCTCCTGAAGGCATTTAAGGCAGAATTGGGCACTTTTGCATGAAAAGTCACAATCCAACATGAAATGTTGAAGTCTCTTTGCAAAATGCTTTTATGAGCTGGAAATGCCTTTAAACGACATTTCTCATCATAAGAATGCTCCTGAAGGCATCTTAGGCAGAATTGGGCACTTTTGCATGAAAAGTCACAATCCAGCTTGAAATGTTGAAATCTCTTGGCAAAATGCTTTTCTGAGCTGGAAATGCTTTTAAACGACATTTCTCATTATAAGAATGCACCTGAAGGCATTTTAGGCAGTTGGGCATTTTTGCATGAAAAGGCACAATCCAACATGAAATGTCGAAATCTCTTTGAAAAATGCTTTTCTGAGCTGGAAATGCCTTTAAACGACATTTCTCATCATAAGAATGCTCCTGAAGGCATCTTAGGCAGAATTGGGCACTTTTGCATGAAAAGTCACAATCCAACTTGAAATGTCGAAATCTCTTTGAAAAATGTTTTTTTTGAGCTGGAAATGCCTTTAAACGACATTTCTCATTATAAGAATGCACCTGAAGGCATTTTAGGCAGTTGGGCATTTTTGCATGAAAAGTCACAATCCAACATGAAATGTTGAAATCTCTTTGCAAAATGCTTTTCTGAGCTGGAAATGCATTTAAACGACATTTCTCATCATAAGAATGCTCCTAAAGGCATTTTAGGCAGTTGTGCACTTTTGCATGAAAAGTCACAATCCGACTTGAAATGTCGAAATCTCTTTGAAAAATGCTTTTCTGAACTGGAAATGTCTTGTAACAACATTTCTCATCATAAGAATGCTCCTGAAGGCATTTTAGGCAGAATTGGGCACTTTTGCATGAAAAGTCACAATCCAACTTGAAATGTCGAAATCTCTTTGAAAAATGTTTTTTTGAGCTGGAAATGCCTTTAAACGACATTTCTCATCATAAGAATGCTCCTGAAGGCATTTTAGGCAGTTGTGCACTTTTGCATGAAAGTCACAATCCGACTTGAAATGTCGAAATCTCTTTGAAAAATGCTTTTCTGAGCTGGAAATGTCTTGTAACAACATTTCTCATCATAAGAATGCTCCTGAAGGCATTTTAGGCAGAATTGGGCACTTTTGCATGAAAAGTCACAATCCGACTTGAAATGTTGAAATCTCTTTGAAAAATGCTTTTCTGAGCTTGAAATGCCTTTAAACGACATTTCTCATCATAAGAATGCTCCTGAAGGCATTTTAGGCAGATTTGGGCACTTATGCATGAAAAGTCACAATCCAACTTGAAATGTCGAAATCTCTTTGAAAAATGCTTTTCTGAGCTGGAAATGCCTTTACACGACATTTCTCATCATAAGATTGCTCCTGAAGGCATCTTAGGCAGAATTGGGCACTTTTGCATGAAAAGTCACAATCCAACATGAAATGTTGAAATCTCTTTGCAAAATGCTTTTCTGAGCTGGAAATGCATTTAAACGACATTTCTCATCATAAGAATGCTCCTGAAAGCATTTTAGGCAGTTGTGCACTTTTGCATGAAAAGTTACAATCCGACTTGAAATGTCGAAATCTCTTTGAAAAATGCTTTTCTGAGCTGGAAATGTCTTGTAACAACATTTCTCATCATAAGAATGCTCCTGAAGGCATTTTAGGCAGAATTGGGCACTTTTGCATGAAAAGTCACAATTCGACTTGAAATGTTGAAATCTCTTTGAAAAATGGTTTTCTGAGCTGGAAATGCCTTTAAACGACATTTCTCATCATAAGAATGCTCCTGAAGTCATTTTAGGCAGATTTGGGCACTTTTGCTTGAAAAGTCACAATCTGACTTGAAATGTTGAAATCTCTTGGCAAAATGCTTTTCTGAGCTGGAAATGCCTTTAAGCGACATTTCTCATCATAAGAATGCTCCTGAAGGCATTTTAGGCAGATTTGGGCACTTTTGCATGAAAAGTCACAATCCAACTTGAAATGTCGAAATATCTTTGCAAAATGCTTTTTTTGAGCTGGAAATGCCTTTAAACGACAATTCTCATCATAAGAATGCTCCTGAAGGCATTTTAGGCAGAATTGGGCACTTTTGCATGAAAAGTCACAATCCAACTTGAAATGTGGAAATCTCTTTGCAAAATGCTTTTCTGAGCTGGAAATGCCTTTAAACGACATTTCTCATCATAAGAATGCTCCTGAAGGCATTTAAGGCAGAATTGGCTACTTTTGCATGAAAAGTCACAATCCAACATGAAATGTTGAAATCTCTTTGCAAAATGCTTTTATGAGCTGGAAATGCCTTTAAACGACATTTCTCATCATAAGAATGCTCCTGAAGGCATTTTAGGCAGATTTGGGCACTTTTGCATGAAATGTCACAATCCAACTTGAAATGTCGAAATATCTTTGCAAAATGCTTTTTTTGAGCTGGAAATGCCTTTAAACGACAATTCTCATCATAAGAATGCTCCTGAAGGCATTTTAGGCAGAATTGGGCACTTTTGCATGAAAAGTCACAATCCAATTTGAAATGTGGAAATCTCTTTGCAAAATGCTTTTCTCAGCTGGAAATGCCTTTAAACGACATTTCTCATCATAAGAATGCTCCTGAAGGCATTTTAGGCAGAATTGGGCACTTTTGCATGAAAAGTCACAATCCAGCTTGAAATGTGGAAATCTCTTTGCAAAATGCTTTTCTGAGCTGGAAATGCCTTTAAACGACTTTTCTCATCATAAGAATGCTCCTGTAGGCATTTTAGGCAGAATTGGGCACTTTTACATGAAAAGTCACAAATCAAATTGAAATGTGGAAATCTCTTTGCAAAATGCTTTTCTGAGCTGGAAATGCCTTTAAACGACATTTCTCATCATAAGAATGCTTCTGAAGGCATTTTAGGCAGATTTGGGCACTTTTGCATGAAAAGTCACAATCCAACTTGAAATGTCGAAATATCTTTGCAAAATGCTTTTTTTGAGCTGGAAATGCCTTTAAACGACATTTCTCATCATAAGAATGCTCCTGAAGGCATTTTAGGCAGAATTGGGCACTTTTGCATGAAAAGTCACAATTCGACTTGAAATGTCGAAATCTCTTTGAAAAATGCTTTTCTGAGCTGGAAATGCCTTTACACGACATTTCTCATCATAAGAATGCTCCTGAAGGCATTTTAGGCAGAATTGGGCACTTTTGCATGAAAAGTCACAATCCAGCTTGAAATGTGGAAATCTCTTTGAAAAATGCTTTTCTGAGCTGGAAATGCCTTTAAACGACATTTCTCATCATAAGAGTGCTCCTGAAGTCATTTTAGGCAGATTTGGTCACTTTTGCTTGAAATGTCACAATCTGACTTGAAATGTCAAAATCTCTTGGCAAACTGCTTTTCTGAGCTGGAAATGCCTTTAAACGACATTTCTCATCATAAGAATGCTCCTGAAGGCATTTTAGGCAGATTTGGGCACTTTTGCATGAAAAGTCACAATCCAACTTGAAATGTCGAAATATCTTTGCAAAATGCTTTTTTTGAGCTGGAAATGCCTTTAAACGACAATTCTCATCATAAGAATGCTCCTGAAGGCATTTTAGGCAGAATTGGGCACTTTTGCATGAAAAGTCACAATCCAACTTGAAATGTGGAAATCTCTTTGCAAAATGCTTTTCTGAGCTGGAAATGCCTTTAAACGACATTTCTCATCATAAGAATGCTCCTGAAGGCATTTAAGGCAGAATTGGCTACTTTTGCATGAAAAGTCACAATCCAACATGAAATGTTGAAATCTCTTTGCAAAATGCTTTTATGAGCTGGAAATGCCTTTAAACGACATTTCTCATCATAAGAATGCTCCTGAAGGCATTTTAGGCAGATTTGGGCACTTTTGCATGAAATGTCACAATCCAACTTGAAATGTCGAAATATCTTTGCAAAATGCTTTTTTTGAGCTGGAAATGCCTTTAAACGACAATTCTCATCATAAGAATGCTCCTGAAGGCATTTTAGGCAGAATTGGGCACTTTTGCATGAAAAGTCACAATCCAATTTGAAATGTGGAAATCTCTTTGCAAAATGCTTTTCTGAGCTGGAAATGCCTTTAAACGACATTTCTCATCATAAGAATGCTCCTGAAGGCATTTTAGGCAGAATTGGGCACTTTTGCATGAAAAGTCACAATCCAGCTTGAAATGTGGAAATCTCTTTGCAAAATGCTTTTCTGAGCTGGAAATGCCTTTAAACGACATTTCTCATCATAAGAATGCTCCTGTAGGCATTTTAGGCAGAATTGGGCACTTTTACATGAAAAGTCACAAATCAAATTGAAATGTGGAAATCTCTTTGCAAAATGCTTTTCTGAGCTGGAAATGCCTTTAAACGACATTTCTCATCATAAGAATGCTTCTGAAGGCATTTAAGGCAGAATTGGGCACTTTTGCATGAATAGTCACAATCCGACTTGAAATGTGGAAATCTCTTTGCAAAATGCTTTTCTCAGCTGGAAATGCCTTTAAACGACATTTCTTATCATAAGAATGCTCCTGAAGACATTTTAGGCAGAATTGGGCACTTTTGCATGAAAAGTCACAATCCAGCTTGAAATGTGGAAATCTCTTTGCAAAATGCTTTTCTGAGCTGGAAATGCCTTTAAACGACATTTCTCATCATAAGAATGCTCCTGTAGGCATTTTAGGCAGAATTGGGCACTTTTACATGAAAAGTCACAAATCAAATTGAAATGTGGAAATCTCTTTGCAAAATGCTTTTCTGAGCTGGAAATGCCTTTAAACGACATTTCTCATCATAAGAATGCTTCTGAAGGCATTTAAGGCAGAATTGGGCACTTTTGCATGAAAAGTCACAATCCGACTTGAAATGTCGAAATCTCTTTGAAAAATACTTTTCTGAGCTGGAATTGCCTTTAAACGACATTTCTCACCATATGAATGCTCCTGAAGGCATTTTAGGCAGAATTGGGCACTTTTGCATGAAAAGTCACAATCCAGAGAAGAAAATATGATGCACCATGTGTCAAAAAATTTGATTTATGACCTTGATTTACGACCTAACACCTAGGTGTGAAATTTGTCACCTTATGAGTTGTTTGCTTCCTGTAATAAAATTTTATGGCGGTAACTGATGTTTATACTCAGGAAGTTGTTCAGGAAATGATGTTTATCCAGGTGTCCTATAGTCTCTGTTGTTTCACGCCTCCCCTCTCATACGTGAGTGTTTAAAGAAATCAGAAGACAGTAAAAAAGACAAGTTAGAAATATGTTTGTCAGAATGTTTTGGTTTTAAGCATAATGTCTGTGATTAAATTAATACACATGATTAAAGAAATAAGAAGACATGATGAAGAATCAATGTCAAATAAAATAAGTTGTAATAGTATTTAGGTTGGTTTTTTAAAAGAGGTACCGGTTAGGAGGTCAATTGAATAAGCTGTTGTCTTCCTGTCTTGAAAGTTGTAATGTAAATCTTTCCTTCCAAGCCCATCATCATCGTCTATCCGGGGTCTCACTCCAAGACCTCTGATACGTCGGTATAGTTCAATAGAATAAAAGTTTAGGATCTCGGGTTAGGTGTTAAGACATTTTCCCTGCAGACATGTAGTCTCTTGTCCCTGCATGATATTTAAATACAACCAATACAGTCTGTACCTTCTTCAGCCTGTATGGAAGCAAGGCGCTAGGTCGTTAGATCAATGTTTCAGAACGATGCTAGGGCGTGTAGACTTATGGGGCTACACATACCAAACGGCCCTTGCATGATATTTAAATACAGCCAATACAGTCGTCTTCATCCTGTATGGCTCGTTAGATCAACGTTTCAGAACAATGCTAGGTCCTGCAGACTTGACGACTGCACATAGCAATTGGCCCTTGCTTGATATTTAAATACAACCATACAGACGTCTTCATCCTGTATGGCTCGTTAGATCAACGTTTCAGAACAATGCTAGGGCCTGCAGACTTGATGACTGTACATACTAAACGGTCCTTGCTTGATATTTAAATACAACCAATACAGTCGTCTTCATCCTGTATGGATCGTTAGATCAATGTTTCAGAACAATGCTAGGGCGTGTAGACTTATGGGGCTACACATACCAAACGGTCCTTGCTTGATATTTAAATCATCCCTTTCATAAACACACACACACACACACACACACACACACACACACACACACACACACACACACACACACACATAATTTTCTTGGGAAAAACAACTCTATTGATTTGTAGTGTTTAAATGTAATTTAATTAAAAAGTAGATTTAAGTATAGCATTGCTTATTCTTTTGTGCTTTAGATGTCTACACAAATAAAATTGTATACATATCGCTATAAGTATGTGAGGGTGAAATGTAATGTCATTTGTCTTATACTGTTTAAAATGTTAATATATTAAATGTATGATTAAAAATAAAATTATTCTTTTAACAGTGATGAGTAATTATACTTTTAACTACAGGCTTGTCTAGTTCATTCATTTTCCCATCGGTTTTCATGAAGATATGTTCTTTACATTATAAATGTATAAGTATTTACTAGAGAAGCTTATATTTATAGTTGATAACCTTATTTGTAAAAGGTTTAAAAAAATAACCAAATAAAATATAGGGCGGGTTTTGTGCCATGCAAATATGTGGGGTACGGCCTCCTGAGTATGGTAAGCCCCGCCTCCGTAGTTCAAAAGGCCGGATTCTCATTTGGACCCTTACAGCAGTAACTGATTTTCGCGAGGACATCTCTTTTCTCTCGGTTATTTTAAAGCGGCCTTGTTTTATTTTTCAAACAATGGACTCAGGACTCACCGGTAAGTAATTTTGCTTTATATGTTTATTTATCAAGTTTGATATACCAAGTTATCTTCATTTGTAAAAACAGTCTTATTTTATTTTAACATTTAACAGGCTTTTAAATGTATATGTATACGATGCAGGAATTTTTAAAAAGCAGCCCACATACCATCATTTTGACCAGATCGACCAACTTTGTAAGTGTTTTAAGTATATTTGCAAGGAATTTCCTGAATGATTATATAAATACATTTATATATTATATATGTATATTTTATTCTACACATTTTATTCCAAATTAGTGAATTCTACTTTGATAAATGTTGAAGAGCAAAGCGACACTAGGAACAGCGATCTACAAGGTAATACTGTTTTATTTTAATTATACATTCAGATTTTTTTCTGAAAATGTATTACTTACATTTTACACTTTCATACCAATAGTAAATGCCCCCGCAATAAATGAGGGTTCTCAAGGCGTTAATGAGGGCTGCGAACTGCAAGGTAACTATATTATGTGATCTTTACTTCTCTTTAATCTGTATTATTGAATGCTAAATGTGTATTAATTCTTTTTGAAAAACTTTTCTTTCTGTTTTATATATATATATATATATATGTAGATGCAGCATTACTAGTTACACAGCCAGGGTTTGTAACACAGAATACCTCTACAAAATCTTCAAGACTTAGTCTTAGTCGGAAACGAAAGCAGTCCCGTTCTATTACCCGTGATAAAAGGGTATGCCCTGACAATGCACTAGTCTCTGATGTGCAACCTCGGGATACCACCACAGATTTCATTAAAACAGTTGGTAAGTGTGATTATGTAGCTAAATATTCGATGTTTAAATACTGTTGTGTTGTAGTATAATAATCTTACTGTATTTAAAACAGATTTCTATACAGAAAACCTGTTAGGAGCTGGTGATGTCACAAATTCATGGTCTGCAGCGTTGGCAAGTGTCTCAGAAGCTAACGGTGATGCGATAGTGCCGGTAGCTACTACCGTACTGACATCTTCTTTGGACTCGCAGACATCTGCGGCGGTTAATCTGCCACGTGTGGTTGGAGCCCGTGGCGAGGATGAATCTTCTATGATTTTTGAAACATCTCTACCTGCAAATCAGGAACATTTCAATAATGAGTTATTGCTGGAATTGATAGCGCAAGTGAGAAGACTGACTGAAGACGTCGCATCCATAAATTCAAGGTGTACAGCTCAAGAGGCATTGCTGAGAAGCCTGGCAGAAGGCATCGCTGCCATAATTTCATGGGCTAAAGATCAACAGGTGTTAACCAGACTTATATTTGAAGCTCACCAGAAGACTTCTGAAGAACAAAACTTGGTGAACAGACTGCTGCTTGATCGATTGGTGAACATTGAAAAAGTCCAGAGAAAGGAATTCGATCTACAGGGAGGTACGGTAATTCTACTTCAACAAGTTAAAGATGCTGTTTCACACAATAATGGTTTATAGTTGAAATAAGTGTTGTTTTTGCTGGGTTTTTCCTACCATTTTGCGGTGCTGTTTTTAAATGTGTTTTTTAAATATGTTTTGGTTATTTTTGTGATGCTGGGTTTTTTTTTTACTATTTTGCAATGCTGTTTTTAAATGTGTGTTTTTAAATATGTTTTGGTTATTTTGGTGATGCTGGTTTATAGTTGAAATACGTGTTGTTGATGGGTTTTTATACTATTTTGTGATACTGGTTTATTTTTTTTTGGATTGCTAGTTTTATTATGGTTAAGAGAAATTTAAGTGTTTTATCTTTTTGTTTGGCTATATCGGCATTGGCTAACGTTAATTTGTAATGCTATTTTGGGCATAATCAGAGAATATATCTGTGTAATCCTGGAGAAGTTCTAAATATTATTGAAAATGGCTGGTAAAAGAGTGCGTTCAGATGATGATTTACATAGTTGTCCAGAAATACCTAATGTAAGGGCTAGGCATGAGGCTGAGACTGAAATGTTTGCTGCTGCACAAGACCAATTACTTGAAAGGGTAAACGAAATGATTCGGACATATCCACATCAGAGTTTAGAACCTGTGCCTGCGAGGGTAGACCAAACATACGAACAAATAAGTGAAAGGCAAAATGAAATGATTCGGACATATGAACAAAGATTTGAAACAAATTTGTCACAAACAGGTTATGGTGTAGTAAATCCTACCGATAATTCTAATACGGCAGACACCCTTACGGGTCTAAGTCAGAGTGACGTGGACACGCTAGTGCGTGATGGAGGGACAGTAAGTGATTACACAATAGTCCCGAGACCCTATTTTAACGGTCTAGAAATCCACAGAAATCTAAATTTGCGCGAGATCATAACCACAGATTTGGCAGCGTACACTATATTTGTCCAAAATATTCTGTCGGAAATGGTTTCATTCTCTAGAGATATAGGAGGTGAGGGATCCTACATTAATATCAGTCTTAAAGGCCCAAGTCTCAAATCTGACGTTAACACTATACTGTGTCCCGGTAACGACTATGATGAAAATCGTTTTATCGAACAGTTTGAATCGGTTGCACAAAGTAATGAACAGATGTTGGCGGATGACAGTTTGCAACTGCATGTATCAATAGCAAGAAGTATGAATGGAGGGGTTCGTAGGAAGATTACAGATATAGCCCATGATGAAGTGATTAAGAAAAAAAGGATGTGTTTGTTCTCACCTACCAACTTTACAAACAATCTGTGTTTTGCAATATGTTTAGCATACTTTCTTGAACCCCATGCAGAGTATGAGGAGTTAGAACGTATGGCTGTGGATATACAGACTGCTGCAGGTCTAACCCCTCAAGACTGTGTGGGCTTTAATCACATTACAAAGTTTGAGAGTGTGATGAAAGTGAAGATTGTGGTGTTTTACAGGTCAAGTGAGGGTGTGTTAGAGCATCATAAGACACATGATGAGCCCCATAAAAAGACAGTGTTTTTGTACTTGCATGATGCCCATTATCACTTGATAACTCGTATTAAGGCATTTGTTGGATCATCGTATGTCTGCGAGCACTGTTACAAGGGGTACACAAACAGACAGGGTCACGATTGCAAATATACATGTTCTGTATGTAATGACAGTAGGTGTTACAAACATGCTAAAAAGACAATACACTGTCCAGACTGTTTGAGAATTTGTAAATCGCAATATTGCTTTGATGCCCATAAAAAACCCTCTGCTGCTGCATTTGGGAGATCGCCCTGTGATATCACCAAATACTGCGTTAAATGCGGTAGACGGTACCATGTGGCAGCAAGTAAACCTGACCAGGAACATGAATGTCCCGCAGATTGTTGCTACTATTGTGGTGAGGATGTAAGTCACGATGGTGAACATGAATGTTTCATACATCCTATATCTGTTGAAGAGGTTGAGGATTGCTACATATTTTATGACTTTGAAACCCGTTGTGATAATGGTAAGCATGTTGCTAATTATGTCTGTGCCATGACCTTTAGCGGTGAGAAATTTGAAAGTGCAGGTGAAGGGTGTGTAGAGAACTTCGTTCGCAGATTCCGACAGCCAAGATATAAAAACCACACATTTGTGGCTCACAATGGGGCAGGTTTTGACAACTTCTTAGTCCTAGAGTATTTCTGCAGGGAGGGTCTCAAACTTAACATTATCATGCAAGGCTGTAGATTGACCTTCATGTACGATGAGACTTACAAACAACGATTCATTGACTCGTTCAGTTTTATGCCTATGGCATTGTCAAAGACACCTGCAGCCTTTAATTTGACCAGTACAGAGAAGGGTTACTTCCCCCATCTCTTCAATACATTGCAGAATCAAAACTATGTAGGACCATATCCCACAAAAAACTACTACGGCTATGCCACAATGACTGATAGTGCCAGGCTAAAGTTTGATCAATGGTATGACACACTTGAAGGGAAGGTTTTTGACTTCAGAAAAGAGATTGGATTGTACTGTATGAACGATGTTGTCTTACTTCGGGATGCATGTATTAAGTACAGGAAAGAGTTCATTGCATGTACAGAGATAGACCCCTTCAGATTTACGACTTTAGCATCATGTTGTATGGGTGTGTTCAAAACACACTTTCTAAAACCTGCTACTATAGCTCTGACCCATAACAATGCATACATACATCAGCACAAGACATTCTCGAATGCTTCGATTGAGTGGCTTGAATATGTGAAAAAGACACGTGATGTCGACATGCATCATGCTCTGAATCACGGTGAGATGAAAATTGGTAATCTCTTCCTCGATGGATTTTATGTCCAAAGCAATGGTGTGCAGAAAGGTTTGGAATATGCGGGATGCTGGTTCCACGGGTGTAAGTCTTGTTTTAAACCTGACAGCATAAATGAACAGTCCAAAATACCACATGGAGCCCTCTATCGTGCGTTTATCGACAGAAATGAGGTTTTGAAAAAATCCTACAATATTGACCTGGAGGTGATGTGGGAGTGTCAGTGGCGAAAGCTTAAACAGACCGACCCGGATGTGATGAGTTTTATGTCTACCTATTCTGCACCAGAAAGACTGAAACCACGTGATGCTCTGTTTGGTGGCCGTACAAATGCTTACAAGCTGTACCACAAAGCTGCAGAGGGGGAGAGAATTAGCTATGTTGATTTCACAAGTCTATATCCTTTTGTGCAGTCTCGAAAACCCTACCCCATTGGCCATCCTGAAATAATCTTCAAGGACTTTCAAGACCTTGAAAATTATTTCGGGCTTGTTAAGGCTACAGTCCTTCCTCCCAGAAAGTTGCTCCATCCTGTGTTACCATACAGGAGTTGTGGTAAGCTGATGTTTCCTTTATGTCGTACCTGTGTGGATGAGCAATGCAAAATCATGCCTTGTACACACACAGATGAGGAAAGAGCAATTTCTGGGACATGGGTGAGCCTTGAATTGTTAAAGGCCATTGAAAAGGGCTATGTAGTCGTGAAAATTGATGAGGTGTGGCATTTTCCTCAAACGTCTGACAAACTGTTTTGCGACTATGTGAAAACATTTTTACAGTTTAAACAGCAGGCCTCTGGTTATCCGTCACATGTAATCACAAAGGCAGATAAACAGGCATACATTGATGACTATTACCAGAAAGAGGATATTCAGCTCGATCCTGAAAAGATCTGCAATAATCCCGCCCGTCGCTCGATCAACAAATTGTTGCTTAATTCGTTGTGGGGGAGATTCTCTCTCAGAGAGAACATGCCTAATTGCAAGCTTTTGAAAAAAGCTCAAGATTTTTCTCAGTACATCTTTGGATGTCAGTACGAAGTAACATTTTTCAGGTTTGTGTCTGACACAATTGCATTGGTGCAATACAAACATGCAGAGGGGTCCTCTTACGAGACCCGAGATGTTAATGTGTTTATCGGTGCATTCACGACGGCACATGCACGGTTGGAGTTGTACAACCTTATGGATAGGTTGGGCGATAGACTCTTGTATGGGGATACAGATAGTGTTATCTATGTCTCAAGAGATGGAGATTGGGAACCTCCATTGGGACCTTATTTAGGGGATCTCACTAATGAACTTGATTCTGACGATACCATTACAGAGTTTTGTTCCGCAGGTCCTAAAACATATGGTTACCGGACTGCAAAACAACACATATGTCTCAAGGCTAAGGGCGTAACGCAAACAGCCGAGAACTCTAAAGTTATCACACTACAGTCTTTAATAGGCCTTGTTGACGATTTTGTAGCATCATCTGAAAGCACTCGGCAACTCCTGGCCCACACTGACACCATTGTCAGAAATAAAAAGAATTTCACACTGAAAAACAAGTCAGTTGTTAAGAAGTTTCGTGTCGTTTATGACAAAAGAATATTGATGAAAGATTACACGTCGAGACCGTTCGGATATTGATCATGACTTATGCTTATCGGGGTATGCAAGGTACAGAGGGGTTTGATTTCAGAATTCAACATCCTTTCTCCATGATAATTGCAGGGCCCTCATGCTCTGGAAAGACATTCTTTGTTAAAATGCTGTTACAAAACGCTGAGAAAATTGTTTCTAAAAATATTAAAAAATTTGTTTTGTTGGGTGGAAACAAAGAGTCGTCGTTTAGATTCTGTGGAATTCCTTCAATAAATTTAATGTCAAACATTTTCATCAAATCATCATACATTGGCTGCCAACAATCATAAATTAACACAATATTTTCAATATTTTTAGAAACAATTTTCTCAGCGTTTTGTAACAGCATTTTAACAAAGAATGTCTTTCCAGAGCATGAGGGCCCTGCAATTATCATGGAGAAAGGATGTTGAATTCTGAAATCAAACCCCTCTGTACCTTGCATACCCCGATAAGCATAAGTCATGATCAATATCCGAACGGTCTCGACGTGTAATCTTTCATCAATATTCTTTTGTCATAAACGACACGAAACTTCTTAACAACTGACTTGTTTTTCAGTGTGAAATTCTTTTTATTTCTGACAATGGTGTCAGTGTGGGCCAGGAGTTGCCGAGTGCTTTCAGATGATGCTACAAAATCGTCAACAAGGCCTATTAAAGACTGTAGTGTGATAACTTTAGAGTTCTCGGCTGTTTGCGTTACGCCCTTAGCCTTGAGACATATGTGTTGTTTTGCAGTCCGGTAACCATATGTTTTAGGACCTGCGGAACAAAACTCTGTAATGGTATCGTCAGAATCAAGTTCATTAGTGAGATCCCCTAAATAAGGTCCCAATGGAGGTTCCCAATCTCCATCTCTTGAGACATAGATAACACTATCTGTATCCCCATACAAGAGTCTATCGCCCAACCTATCCATAAGGTTGTACAACTCCAACCGTGCATGTGCCGTCGTGAATGCACCGATAAACACATTAACATCTCGGGTCTCGTAAGAGGACCCCTCTGCATGTTTGTATTGCACCAATGCAATTGTGTCAGACACAAACCTGAAAAATGTTACTTCGTACTGACATCCAAAGATGTACTGAGAAAAATCTTGAGCTTTTTTCAAAAGCTTGCAATTAGGCATGTTCTCTCTGAGAGAGAATCTCCCCCACAACGAATTAAGCAACAATTTGTTGATCGAGCGACGGGCGGGATTATTGCAGATCTTTTCAGGATCGAGCTGAATATCCTCTTTCTGGTAATAGTCATCAATGTATGCCTGTTTATCTGCCTTTGTGATTACATGTGACGGATAACCAGAGGCCTGCTGTTTAAACTGTAAAAATGTTTTCACATAGTCGCAAAACAGTTTGTCAGACGTTTGAGGAAAATGCCACACCTCATCAATTTTCACGACTACATAGCCCTTTTCAATGGCCTTTAACAATTCAAGGCTCACCCATGTCCCAGAAATTGCTCTTTCCTCATCTGTGTGTGTACAAGGCATGATTTTGCATTGCTCATCCACACAGGTACGACATAAAGGAAACATCAGCTTACCACAACTCCTGTATGGTAACACAGGATGGAGCAACTTTCTGGGAGGAAGGACTGTAGCCTTAACAAGCCCGAAATAATTTTCAAGGTCTTGAAAGTCCTTGAAGATTATTTCAGGATGGCCAATGGGGTAGGGTTTTCGAGACTGCACAAAAGGATATAGACTTGTGAAATCAACATAGCTAATTCTCTCCCCCTCTGCAGCTTTGTGGTACAGCTTGTAAGCATTTGTACGGCCACCAAACAGAGCATCACGTGGTTTCAGTCTTTCTGGTGCAGAATAGGTAGACATAAAACTCATCACATCCGGGTCGGTCTGTTTAAGCTTTCGCCACTGACACTCCCACATCACCTCCAGGTCAATATTGTAGGATTTTTTCAAAACCTCATTTCTGTCGATAAACGCACGATAGAGGGCTCCATGTGGTATTTTGGACTGTTCATTTATGCTGTCAGGTTTAAAACAAGACTTACACCCGTGGAACCAGCATCCCGCATATTCCAAACCTTTCTGCACACCATTGCTTTGGACATAAAATCCATCGAGGAAGAGATTACCAATTTTCATCTCACCGTGATTCAGAGCATGATGCATGTCGACATCACGTGTCTTTTTCACATATTCAAGCCACTCAATCGAAGCATTCGAGAATGTCTTGTGCTGATGTATGTATGCATTGTTATGGGTCAGAGCTATAGTAGCAGGTTTTAGAAAGTGTGTTTTGAACACACCCATACAACATGATGCTAAAGTCGTAAATCTGAAGGGGTCTATCTCTGTACATGCAATGAACTCTTTCCTGTACTTAATACATGCATCCCGAAGTAAGACAACATCGTTCATACAGTACAATCCAATCTCTTTTCTGAAGTCAAAAACCTTCCCTTCAAGTGTGTCATACCATTGATCAAACTTTAGCCTGGCACTATCAGTCATTGTGGCATAGCCGTAGTAGTTTTTTGTGGGATATGGTCCTACATAGTTTTGATTCTGCAATGTATTGAAGAGATGGGGGAAGTAACCCTTCTCTGTACTGGTCAAATTAAAGGCTGCAGGTGTCTTTGACAATGCCATAGGCATAAAACTGAACGAGTCAATGAATCGTTGTTTGTAAGTCTCATCGTACATGAAGGTCAATCTACAGCCTTGCATGATAATGTTAAGTTTGAGACCCTCCCTGCAGAAATACTCTAGGACTAAGAAGTTGTCAAAACCTGCCCCATTGTGAGCCACAAATGTGTGGTTTTTATATCTTGGCTGTCGGAATCTGCGAACGAAGTTCTCTACACACCCTTCACCTGCACTTTCAAATTTCTCACCGCTAAAGGTCATGGCACAGACATAATTAGCAACATGCTTACCATTATCACAACGGGTTTCAAAGTCATAAAATATGTAGCAATCCTCAACCTCTTCAACAGATATAGGATGTATGAAACATTCATGTTCACCATCGTGACTTACATCCTCACCACAATAGTAGCAACAATCTGCGGGACATTCATGTTCCTGGTCAGGTTTACTTGCTGCCACATGGTACCGTCTACCGCATTTAACGCAGTATTTGGTGATATCACAGGGCGATCTCCCAAATGCAGCAGCAGAGGGTTTTTTATGGGCATCAAAGCAATATTGCGATTTACAAATTCTCAAACAGTCTGGACAGTGTATTGTCTTTTTAGCATGTTTGTAACACCTACTGTCATTACATACAGAACATGTATATTTGCAATCGTGACCCTGTCTGTTTGTGTACCCCTTGTAACAGTGCTCGCAGACATACGATGATCCAACAAATGCCTTAATACGAGTTATCAAGTGATAATGGGCATCATGCAAGTACAAAAACACTGTCTTTTTATGGGGCTCATCATGTGTCTTATGATGCTCTAACACACCCTCACTTGACCTGTAAAACACCACAATCTTCACTTTCATCACACTCTCAAACTTTGTAATGTGATTAAAGCCCACACAGTCTTGAGGGGTTAGACCTGCAGCAGTCTGTATATCCACAGCCATACGTTCTAACTCCTCATACTCTGCATGGGGTTCAAGAAAGTATGCTAAACATATTGCAAAACACAGATTGTTTGTAAAGTTGGTAGGTGAGAACAAACACATCCTTTTTTTCTTAATCACTTCATCATGGGCTATATCTGTAATCTTCCTACGAACCCCTCCATTCATACTTCTTGCTATTGATACATGCAGTTGCAAACTGTCATCCGCCAACATCTGTTCATTACTTTGTGCAACCGATTCAAACTGTTCGATAAAACGATTTTCATCATAGTCGTTACCGGGACACAGTATAGTGTTAACGTCAGATTTGAGACTTGGGCCTTTAAGACTGATATTAATGTAGGATCCCTCACCTCCTATATCTCTAGAGAATGAAACCATTTCCGACAGAATATTTTGGACAAATATAGTGTACGCTGCCAAATCTGTGGTTATGATCTCGCGCAAATTTAGATTTCTGTGGATTTCTAGACCGTTAAAATAGGGTCTCGGGACTATTGTGTAATCACTTACTGTCCCTCCATCACGCACTAGCGTGTCCACGTCACTCTGACTTAGACCCGTAAGGGTGTCTGCCGTATTAGAATTATCGGTAGGATTTACTACACCATAACCTGTTTGTGACAAATTTGTTTCAAATCTTTGTTCATATGTCCGAATCATTTCATTTTGCCTTTCACTTATTTGTTCGTATGTTTGGTCTACCCTCGCAGGCACAGGTTCTAAACTCTGATGTGGATATGTCCGAATCATTTCGTTTACCCTTTCAAGTAATTGGTCTTGTGCAGCAGCAAACATTTCAGTCTCAGCCTCATGCCTAGCCCTTACATTAGGTATTTCTGGACAACTATGTAAATCATCATCTGAACGCACTCTTTTACCAGCCATTTTCAATAATATTTAGAACTTCTCCAGGATTACACAGATATATTCTCTGATTATGCCCAAAATAGCATTACAAATTAACGTTAGCCAATGCCGATATAGCCAAACAAAAAGATAAAACACTTAAATTTCTCTTAACCATAATAAAACTAGCAATCCAAAAAAAAATAAACCAGTATCACAAAATAGTATAAAAACCCATCAACAACACGTATTTCAACTATAAACCAGCATCACCAAAATAACCAAAACATATTTAAAAACACACATTTAAAAACAGCATTGCAAAATAGTAAAAAAAAAACCCAGCATCACAAAAATAACCAAAACATATTTAAAAAACACATTTAAAAACAGCACCGCAAAATGGTAGGAAAAACCCAGCAAAAACAACACTTATTTCAACTATAAACCATTATTGTGTGAAACAGCATCTTTAACTTGTTGAAGTAGAATTACCGTACCTCCCTGTAGATCGAATTCCTTTCTCTGGACTTTTTCAATGTTCACCAATCGATCAAGCAGCAGTCTGTTCACCAAGTTTTGTTCTTCAGAAGTCTTCTGGTGAGCTTCAAATATAAGTCTGGTTAACACCTGTTGATCTTTAGCCCATGAAATTATGGCAGCGATGCCTTCTGCCAGGCTTCTCAGCAATGCCTCTTGAGCTGTACACCTTGAATTTATGGATGCGACGTCTTCAGTCAGTCTTCTCACTTGCGCTATCAATTCCAGCAATAACTCATTATTGAAATGTTCCTGATTTGCAGGTAGAGATGTTTCAAAAATCATAGAAGATTCATCCTCGCCACGGGCTCCAACCACACGTGGCAGATTAACCGCCGCAGATGTCTGCGAGTCCAAAGAAGATGTCAGTACGGTAGTAGCTACCGGCACTATCGCATCACCGTTAGCTTCTGAGACACTTGCCAACGCTGCAGACCATGAATTTGTGACATCACCAGCTCCTAACAGGTTTTCTGTATAGAAATCTGTTTTAAATACAGTAAGATTATTATACTACAACACAACAGTATTTAAACATCGAATATTTAGCTACATAATCACACTTACCAACTGTTTTAATGAAATCTGTGGTGGTATCCCGAGGTTGCACATCAGAGACTAGTGCATTGTCAGGGCATACCCTTTTATCACGGGTAATAGAACGGGACTGCTTTCGTTTCCGACTAAGACTAAGTCTTGAAGATTTTGTAGAGGTATTCTGTGTTACAAACCCTGGCTGTGTAACTAGTAATGCTGCATCTACATATATATATATATATATAAAACAGAAAGAAAAGTTTTTCAAAAAGAATTAATACACATTTAGCATTCAATAATACAGATTAAAGAGAAGTAAAGATCACATAATATAGTTACCTTGCAGTTCGCAGCCCTCATTAACGCCTTGAGAACCCTCATTTATTGCGGGGGCATTTACTATTGGTATGAAAGTGTAAAATGTAAGTAATACATTTTCAGAAAAAAATCTGAATGTATAATTAAAATAAAACAGTATTACCTTGTAGATCGCTGTTCCTAGTGTCGCTTTGCTCTTCAACATTTATCAAAGTAGAATTCACTAATTTGGAATAAAATGTGTAGAATAAAATATACATATATAATATATAAATGTATTTATATAATCATTCAGGAAATTCCTTGCAAATATACTTAAAACACTTACAAAGTTGGTCGATCTGGTCAAAATGATGGTATGTGGGCTGCTTTTTAAAAATTCCTGCATCGTATACATATACATTTAAAAGCCTGTTAAATGTTAAAATAAAATAAGACTGTTTTTACAAATGAAGATAACTTGGTATATCAAACTTGATAAATAAACATATAAAGCAAAATTACTTACCGGTGAGTCCTGAGTCCATTGTTTGAAAAATAAAACAAGGCCGCTTTAAAATAACCGAGAGAAAAGAGATGTCCTCGCGAAAATCAGTTACTGCTGTAAGGGTCCAAATGAGAATCCGGCCTTTTGAACTACGGAGGCGGGGCTTACCATACTCAGGAGGCCGTACCCCACATATTTGCATGGCACAAAACCCGCCCTATATTTTATTTGGTTATTTTTTTAAACCTTTTACAAATAAGGTTATCAACTATAAATATAAGCTTCTCTAGTAAATACTTATACATTTATAATGTAAAGAACATATCTTCATGAAAACCGATGGGAAAATGAATGAACTAGACAAGCCTGTAGTTAAAAGTATAATTACTCATCACTGTTAAAAGAATAATTTTATTTTTAATCATACATTTAATATATTAACATTTTAAACAGTATAAGACAAATGACATTACATTTCACCCTCACATACTTATAGCGATATGTATACAATTTTATTTGTGTAGACATCTAAAGCACAAAAGAATAAGCAATGCTATACTTAAATCTACTTTTTAATTAAATTACATTTAAACACTACAAATCAATAGAGTTGTTTTTCCCAAGAAAATTATGTGTGTGTGTGTGTGTGTGTGTGTGTGTGTGTGTGTGTGTGTGTGTGTGTGTGTGTGTTATGAAAGGGATGATTTAAATATCAAGCAAGGACCGTTTGGTATGTGTAGCCCCATAAGTCTACACGCCCTAGCATTGTTCTGAAACATTGATCTAACGATCCATACAGGATGAAGACGACTGTATTGGTTGTATTTAAATATCAAGCAAGGACCGTTTAGTATGTACAGTCATCAAGTCTGCAGGCCCTAGCATTGTTCTGAAACGTTGATCTAACGAGCCATACAGGATGAAGACGTCTGTATGGTTGTATTTAAATATCAAGCAAGGGCCAATTGCTATGTGCAGTCGTCAAGTCTGCAGGACCTAGCATTGTTCTGAAACGTTGATCTAACGAGCCATACAGGATGAAGACGACTGTATTGGCTGTATTTAAATATCATGCAAGGGCCGTTTGGTATGTGTAGCCCCATAAGTCTACACGCCCTAGCATCGTTCTGAAACATTGATCTAACGACCTAGCGCCTTGCTTCCATACAGGCTGAAGAAGGTACAGACTGTATTGGTTGTATTTAAATATCATGCAGGGACAAGAGACTACATGTCTGCAGGGAAAATGTCTTAACACCTAACCCGAGATCCTAAACTTTTATTCTATTGAACTATACCGACGTATCAGAGGTCTTGGAGTGAGACCCCGGATAGACGATGATGATGGGCTTGGAAGGAAAGATTTACATTACAACTTTCAAGACAGGAAGACAACAGCTTATTCAATTGACCTCCTAACCGGTACCTCTTTTAAAAAACCAACCTAAATACTATTACAACTTATTTTATTTGACATTGATTCTTCATCATGTCTTCTTATTTCTTTAATCATGTGTATTAATTTAATCACAGACATTATGCTTAAAACCAAAACATTCTGACAAACATATTTCTAACTTGTCTTTTTTACTGTCTTCTGATTTCTTTAAACACTCACGTATGAGAGGGGAGGCGTGAAACAACAGAGACTATAGGACACCTGGATAAACATCATTTCCTGAACAACTTCCTGAGTATAAACATCAGTTACCGCCATAAAATTTTATTACAGGAAGCAAACAACTCATAAGGTGACAAATTTCACACCTAGGTGTTAGGTCGTAAATCAAGGTCATAAATCAAATTTTTTGACACATGGTGCATCATATTTTCTTCTATCCAGCTTGAAATGTGGAAATCTCTTTGAAAAATGCTTTTCTGAGCTGGAAATGCCTTTAAACGACATTTCTCATCATAAGAATGCTCCTGAAGTCATTTTAGGCAGATTTGGGCACTTTTGCTTGAAATGTCACAATCTGACTTGAAATGTTGAAATCTCTTGGCAAACTGCTTTTCTGAGCTGGAAATGCCTTTAAGCGACATTTCTCATCATAAGAATGCTCCTGAAGGCATTTTAGGCAGATTTGGGCACTTTTGCATGAAAAGTCACACTCCAACATGAAATGTTGAAATCTCTTTGCAAAATGCTTTTATGAGCTGGAAATGCCTTTAAACGACATTTCTCATCATAAGAATGCTCCTGAAGGCATTTTAGGCAGATTTGGGCACTTTTGCATGAAAAGTCACAATCCAACTTGAAATGTCGAAATCTCTTTGAAAAATGCTTTTCTGAGCTGGAAATGCCTTTACACGACATTTCTCATCATAAGAATGCTCCTGAAGGCATCTTAGGCAGATTTGGGCACTTTTGCATGAAATGTCACAATCCAACTTGAAATGTCGAAATATCTTTGCAAAATGCTTTTTTTGAGCTGGAAATGCCTTTAAACGACAATTCTCATCATAAGAATGCTCCTGAAGGCATTTTAGGCAGAATTGGGCACTTTTGCATGAAAAGTCACAATCCAATTTGAAATGTGGAAATCTCTTTGCAAAATGCTTTTCTGAGCTGGAAATGCCTTTAAACGACATTTCTCATCATAAGAATGCTCCTGAAGGCATTTTAGGCAGAATTGGGCACTTTTGCATGAAAAGTCACAATCCAGCTTGAAATGTGGAAATCTCTTTGCAAAATGCTTTTCTGAGCTGGAAATGCCTTTAAACGACATTTCTCATCATAAGAATGCTCCTGTAGGCATTTTAGGCAGAATTGGGCACTTTTACATGAAAAGTCACAAATCAAATTGAAATGTGGAAATCTCTTTGCAAAATGCTTTTCTGAGCTGGAAATGCCTTTAAACGACATTTCTCATCATAAGAATGCTTCTGAAGGCATTTAAGGCAGAATTGGGCACTTTTGCATGAATAGTCACAATCCGACTTGAAATGTGGAAATCTCTTTGCAAAATGCTTTTCTCAGCTGGAAATGCCTTTAAACGACATTTCTTATCATAAGAATGCTCCTGAAGACATTTTAGGCAGAATTGGGCACTTTTGCATGAAAAGTCACAATCCAGCTTGAAATGTGGAAATCTCTTTGCAAAATGCTTTTCTGAGCTGGAAATGCCTTTAAACGACATTTCTCATCATAAGAATGCTCCTGTAGGCATTTTAGGCAGAATTGGGCACTTTTACATGAAAAGTCACAAATCAAATTGAAATGTGGAAATCTCTTTGCAAAATGCTTTTCTGAGCTGGAAATGCCTTTAAACGACATTTCTCATCATAAGAATGCTTCTGAAGGCATTTAAGGCAGAATTGGGCACTTTTGCATGAAAAGTCACAATCCGACTTGAAATGTCGAAATCTCTTTGAAAAATACTTTTCTGAGCTGGAATTGCCTTTAAACGACATTTCTCATCATATGAATGCTCCTGAAGGCATTTTAGGCAGAATTGGGCACTTTTGCATGAAAAGTCACAATCCAGCTTGAAATGTGGAAATCTCTTTGAAAAATGCTTTTCTGAGCTGGAAATGCCTTTAAACGACATTTCTCATCATAAGAATGCTCCTGAAGTCATTTTAGGCAGATTTGGGCACTTTTGCTTGAAATGTCACAATCTGACTTGAAATGTTGAAATCTCTTGGCAAACTGCTTTTCTGAGCTGGAAATGCCTTTAAGCGACATTTCTCATCATAAGAATGCTCCTGAAGGCATTTTAGGCAGATTTGGGCACTTTTGCATGAAAAGTCACACTCCAACATGAAATGTTGAAATCTCTTTGCAAAATGCTTTTATGAGCTGGAAATGCCTTTAAACGACATTTCTCATCATAAGAATGCTCCTGAAGGCATTTTAGGCAGATTTGGGCACTTTTGCATGAAAAGTCACAATCCAACTTGAAATGTCGAAATCTCTTTGAAAAATGCTTTTCTGAGCTGGAAATGCCTTTACACGACATTTCTCATCATAAGAATGCTCCTGAAGGCATCTTAGGCAGAATTGGGCACTTTTGCATGAAAAGTCACAATCCAACTTGAAATGTCGAAATCTCTTTGAAAAATGTTTTTTTGAGCTGGAAATGCCTTTAAACGACATTTCTCATTATAAGAATGCACCTGAAGGCATTTTAGGCAGTTGGGCATTTTTGCATGAAAAGTCACAATCCAACATGAAATGTCGAAATCTCTTTGAAAAATGCTTTTCTGAGCTGGAAATGCCTTTAAACGACATTTCTCATCATAAGAATGCTCCTGAAGGCATCTTAGGCAGAATTGGGCACTTTTGCATGAAAAGTCACAATCCAACTTGAAATGTCGAAATCTCTTTGAAAAATGTTTTTTTTGAGCTGGAAATGCCTTTAAACGACATTTCTCATTATAAGAATGCACCTGAAGGCATTTTAGGCAGTTGGGCATTTTTGCATGAAAAGTCACAATCCAACCTGAAATGTTGAAATCGCTTGAAAAATTCTTTTCTGAGCTGGAAATGCCTTTAAACTACATTTCTCATCATAAGAATGCTCCTGAAGGCATTTTAGGCAGAATTGGGCACTTTTGCATGAAAAGTCACAATCCAACTTAAAATGTCGAAATCTCTTTGAAAAATGCTTTTCTGAGCTGGAAATGCCTTTAAACGACATTTCTCATCATAAAAATGCACCTGAAGGCATTTTAGGCAGTTGGGCATTTTTGCATGAAAAGTCACAATCCAACATGAAATGTCGAAATCTCTTTGAAAAATGCTTTTCTGAGCTGGAAATGCCTTTAAACGACATTTCTCATCATAAGAATGCTCCTGAAGGCATCTTAGGCAGAATTGGGCACTTTTGCATGAAAAGTCACAATCCAACTTGAAATGTCGAAATCTCTTTGAAAAATGTTTTTTTTGAGCTGGAAATGCCTTTAAACGACATTTCTCATTATAAGAATGCACCTGAAGGCATTTTAGGCAGTTGGGCATTTTTGCATGAAAAGTCACTATCCAACCTGAAATGTTGAAATCGCTTGAAAAATTCTTTTCTGAGCTGGAAATGCCTTTAAACTACATTTCTCATCATAAGAATGCTCCTGAAGGCATTTTAGGCAGAATTGGGCACTTTTGCATGAAAAGTCACAATCCAACTTAAAATGTCGAAATCTCTTTGAAAAATGCTTTTCTGAGCTGGAAATGCCTTTAAACGACATTTCTCATCATAAAAATGCTCCTGAAGGCATTTTAGGCAGAACTGGGCACTTTTGCATGAAAGTCACAATCCGACTTGAAATGTCGAAATCTCTTTGAAAAATGCTTTTCTGAGCTGGAAATGCCTTTGAACAACATTTCTCATCATAAGAATGCTCCTGAAGGCATTTCAGGCAGAATTGGGCACTTTTGCATGAAAAGTCACAATCCAACTTGAAATGTCGAAATCTCTTTGATAAATGCTTTTCTGAGCTGGAAATGCCTTTAAACGACATTTCTCATCATAAGAATGCTCCTGAAGGCATTTTTGGCAGAATTGGGCACTTTTGCATGAAAAGTCACAATCCAACTTGAAATGTCGAAATCTCTTTGATAAATGCTTTTCTGAGCTGGAAATGCCTTTAAACGACATTTCTCATCATAAGAATGCTCCTGAAGGCATTTTTGGCAGAATTGGGCACTTTTGCATGAAAAGTCACAATTCGACTTGAAATGTCGAAATCTCTTTGTAAAATGCTTTTCTGAGCTGGAAATGCCTTTAAACGACATTTCTCATCATAAGAATGCTCCTGAAGGCATCTTAGGCAGAATTGGGCACTTTTGCATGAAAAGTCACAATCCAACTTGAAATGTCGAAATCTCTTTGAAAAATGTTTTTTTGAGCTGGAAATGCCTTTAAACGACATTTCTCATTATAAGAATGCACCTGAAGGCATTTTAGGCAGTTGGGCATTTTTGCATGAAAAGTCACAATCCAACATGAAATGTTGAAATCTCTTTACAAAATGCTTTTCTGAGCTGGAAATGCATTTAAACGACATTTCTCATCATAAGAATGCTCCTGAAGGCAATTTAGGCAGTTGTGCACTTTTCCATGAAAAGTCACAATCCGACTTGAAATGTCGAAATCTCTTTGAAAAATGCTTTTCTGAGCTGGAAATGTCTTGTAACAACATTTCTCATCATAAGAATGCTCCTGAAGGCATTTTAGGCAGAATTGTGCACTTTTGCATGAAAAGTCACAATCCGACTTGAAATGTTGAAATCTCTTTGAAAAATGGTTTTCTAAGCTGGAAATGCCTTTAAACGACATTTCTCATCATAAGAATGCTCCTGAAGTCATTTTAGGCAGATTTGGGCACTTTTGCTTGAAAAGTCACAATCTGACTTGAAATGTTGAAATCTCTTGGCAAAATGCTTTTCTGAGCTGGAAATGCCTTTAAGCGACATTTCTCATTATAAGAATGCTCCTGAAGGCATTTAAGGCAGAATTGGGCACTTTTGCATGAAAAGTCACAATCCAACATGAAATGTTGAAGTCTCTTTGCAAAATGCTTTTATGAGCTGGAAATGCCTTTAAACGACATTTCTCATCATAAGAATGCTCCTGAAGGCATCTTAGGCAGAATTGGGCACTTTTGCATGAAAAGTCACAATCCAGCTTGAAATGTTGAAATCTCTTGGCAAAATGCTTTTCTGAGCTGGAAATGCTTTTAAACGACATTTCTCATTATAAGAATGCACCTGAAGGCATTTTAGGCAGTTGGGCATTTTTGCATGAAAAGGCACAATCCAACATGAAATGTCGAAATCTCTTTGAAAAATGCTTTTCTGAGCTGGAAATGCCTTTAAACGACATTTCTCATCATAAGAATGCTCCTGAAGGCATCTTAGGCAGAATTGGGCACTTTTGCATGAAAAGTCACAATCCAACTTGAAATGTCGAAATCTCTTTGAAAAATGTTTTTTTTGAGCTGGAAATGCCTTTAAACGACATTTCTCATTATAAGAATGCACCTGAAGGCATTTTAGGCAGTTGGGCATTTTTGCATGAAAAGTCACAATCCAACATGAAATGTTGAAATCTCTTTGCAAAATGCTTTTCTGAGCTGGAAATGCATTTAAACGACATTTCTCATCATAAGAATGCTCCTAAAGGCATTTTAGGCAGTTGTGCACTTTTGCATGAAAAGTCACAATCCGACTTGAAATGTCGAAATCTCTTTGAAAAATGCTTTTCTGAACTGGAAATGTCTTGTAACAACATTTCTCATCATAAGAATGCTCCTGAAGGCATTTTAGGCAGAATTGGGCACTTTTGCATGAAAAGTCACAATCCAACTTGAAATGTCGAAATCTCTTTGAAAAATGTTTTTTTGAGCTGGAAATGCCTTTAAACGACATTTCTCATCATAAGAATGCTCCTGAAGGCATTTTAGGCAGTTGTGCACTTTTGCATGAAAGTCACAATCCGACTTGAAATGTCGAAATCTCTTTGAAAAATGCTTTTCTGAGCTGGAAATGTCTTGTAACAACATTTCTCATCATAAGAATGCTCCTGAAGGCATTTTAGGCAGAATTGGGCACTTTTGCATGAAAAGTCACAATCCGACTTGAAATGTTGAAATCTCTTTGAAAAATGCTTTTCTGAGCTTGAAATGCCTTTAAACGACATTTCTCATCATAAGAATGCTCCTGAAGGCATTTTAGGCAGATTTGGGCACTTATGCATGAAAAGTCACAATCCAACTTGAAATGTCGAAATCTCTTTGAAAAATGCTTTTCTGAGCTGGAAATGCCTTTACACGACATTTCTCATCATAAGATTGCTCCTGAAGGCATCTTAGGCAGAATTGGGCACTTTTGCATGAAAAGTCACAATCCAACATGAAATGTTGAAATCTCTTTGCAAAATGCTTTTCTGAGCTGGAAATGCATTTAAACGACATTTCTCATCATAAGAATGCTCCTGAAAGCATTTTAGGCAGTTGTGCACTTTTGCATGAAAAGTTACAATCCGACTTGAAATGTCGAAATCTCTTTGAAAAATGCTTTTCTGAGCTGGAAATGTCTTGTAACAACATTTCTCATCATAAGAATGCTCCTGAAGGCATTTTAGGCAGAATTGGGCACTTTTGCATGAAAAGTCACAATTCAACTTGAAATGTTGAAATCTCTTTGAAAAATGCTTTTCTGAGCTTGAAATGCCTTTAAACGACATTTCTCATCATAAGAATGCTCCTGAAGGCATTTTAGGCAGATTTGGGCACTTATGCATGAAAAGTCACAATCCAACTTGAAATGTCGAAATCTCTTTGAAAAATGCTTTTCTGAGCTGGAAATGCCTTTACACGACATTTCTCATCATAAGATTGCTCCTGAAGGCATCTTAGGCAGAATTGGGCACTTTTGCATGAAAAGTCACAATCCAACATGAAATGTTGAAATCTCTTTGCAAAATGCTTTTCTGAGCTGGAAATGCATTTAAACGACATTTCTCATCATAAGAATGCTCCTGAAAGCATTTTAGGCAGTTGTGCACTTTTGCATGAAAAGTTACAATCCGACTTGAAATGTCGAAATCTCTTTGAAAAATGCTTTTCTGAGCTGGAAATGTCTTGTAACAACATTTCTCATCATAAGAATGCTCCTGAAGGCATTTTAGGCAGAATTGGGCACTTTTGCATGAAAAGTCACAATTCGACTTGAAATGTTGAAATCTCTTTGAAAAATGGTTTTCTGAGCTGGAAATGCCTTTAAACGACATTTCTCATCATAAGAATGCTCCTGAAGTCATTTTAGGCAGATTTGGGCACTTTTGCTTGAAAAGTCACAATCTGACTTGAAATGTTGAAATCTCTTGGCAAAATGCTTTTCTGAGCTGGAAATGCCTTTAAGCGACATTTCTCATCATAAGAATGCTCCTGAAGGCATTTTAGGCAGATTTGGGCACTTTTGCATGAAAAGTCACAATCCAACTTGAAATGTCGAAATATCTTTGCAAAATGCTTTTTTTGAGCTGGAAATGCCTTTAAACGACAATTCTCATCATAAGAATGCTCCTGAAGGCATTTTAGGCAGAATTGGGCACTTTTGCATGAAAAGTCACAATCCAACATGAAATGTCGAAATCTCTTTGAAAAATGCTTTTCTGAGCTGGAAATGCCTTTAAACGACATTTCTCATCATAAGAATGCTCCTGAAGGCATCTTAGGCAGAATTGGGCACTTTTGCATGAAAAGTCACAATCCAACTTGAAATGTCGAAATCTCTTTGAAAAATGTTTTTTTTGAGCTGGAAATGCCTTTAAACGACATTTCTCATTATAAGAATGCACCTGAAGGCATTTTAGGCAGTTGGGCATTTTTGCATGAAAAGTCACTATCCAACCTGAAATGTTGAAATCGCTTGAAAAATTCTTTTCTGAGCTGGAAATGCCTTTAAACTACATTTCTCATCATAAGAATGCTCCTGAAGGCATTTTAGGCAGAATTGGGCACTTTTGCATGAAAAGTCACAATCCAACTTAAAATGTCGAAATCTCTTTGAAAAATGCTTTTCTGAGCTGGAAATGCCTTTAAACGACATTTCTCATCATAAAAATGCTCCTGAAGGCATTTTAGGCAGAACTGGGCACTTTTGCATGAAAGTCACAATCCGACTTGAAATGTCGAAATCTCTTTGAAAAATGCTTTTCTGAGCTGGAAATGCCTTTGAACAACATTTCTCATCATAAGAATGCTCCTGAAGGCATTTCAGGCAGAATTGGGCACTTTTGCATGAAAAGTCACAATCCAACTTGAAATGTCGAAATCTCTTTGATAAATGCTTTTCTGAGCTGGAAATGCCTTTAAACGACATTTCTCATCATAAGAATGCTCCTGAAGGCATTTTTGGCAGAATTGGGCACTTTTGCATGAAAAGTCACAATTCGACTTGAAATGTCGAAATCTCTTTGTAAAATGCTTTTCTGAGCTGGAAATGCCTTTAAACGACATTTCTCATCATAAGAATGCTCCTGAAGGCATCTTAGGCAGAATTGGGCACTTTTGCATGAAAAGTCACAATCCAACTTGAAATGTCGAAATCTCTTTGAAAAATGTTTTTTTTGAGCTGGAAATGCCTTTAAACGACATTTCTCATTATAAGAATGCACCTGAAGGCATTTTAGGCAGTTGGGCATTTTTGCATGAAAAGTCACAATCCAACATGAAATGTTGAAATCTCTTTACAAAATGCTTTTCTGAGCTGGAAATGCATTTAAACGACATTTCTCATCATAAGAATGCTCCTGAAGGCAATTTAGGCAGTTGTGCACTTTTCCATGAAAAGTCACAATCCGACTTGAAATGTCGAAATCTCTTTGAAAAATGCTTTTTTTGAGCTGGAAATGCCTTTAAACGACAATTCTCATCATAAGAATGCTCCTGAAGGCATTTTAGGCAGAATTGGGCACTTTTGCATGAAAAGTCACAATCCAATTTGAAATGTGGAAATCTCTTTGCAAAATGCTTTTCTGAGCTGGAAATGCCTTTAAACGACATTTCTCATCATAAGAATGCTCCTGAAGGCATTTTAGGCAGAATTGGGCACTTTTGCATGAAAAGTCACAATCCAGCTTGAAATGTGGAAATCTCTTTGCAAAATGCTTTTCTGAGCTGGAAATGCCTTTAAACGACATTTCTCATCATAAGAATGCTCCTGTAGGCATTTTAGGCAGAATTGGGCACTTTTACATGAAAAGTCACAAATCAAATTGAAATGTGGAAATCTCTTTGCAAAATGCTTTTCTGAGCTGGAAATGCCTTTAAACGACATTTCTCATCATAAGAATGCTTCTGAAGGCATTTAAGGCAGAATTGGGCACTTTTGCATGAATAGTCACAATCCGACTTGAAATGTGGAAATCTCTTTGCAAAATGCTTTTCTCAGCTGGAAATGCCTTTAAACGACATTTCTTATCATAAGAATGCTCCTGAAGACATTTTAGGCAGAATTGGGCACTTTTGCATGAAAAGTCACAATCCAGCTTGAAATGTGGAAATCTCTTTGCAAAATGCTTTTCTGAGCTGGAAATGCCTTTAAACGACATTTCTCATCATAAGAATGCTCCTGTAGGCATTTTAGGCAGAATTGGGCACTTTTACATGAAAAGTCACAAATCAAATTGAAATGTGGAAATCTCTTTGCAAAATGCTTTTCTGAGCTGGAAATGCCTTTAAACGACATTTCTCATCATAAGAATGCTTCTGAAGGCATTTAAGGCAGAATTGGGCACTTTTGCATGAAAAGTCACAATCCGACTTGAAATGTCGAAATCTCTTTGAAAAATACTTTTCTGAGCTGGAATTGCCTTTAAACGACATTTCTCATCATATGAATGCTCCTGAAGGCATTTTAGGCAGAATTGGGCACTTTTGCATGAAAAGTCACAATCCAGCTTGAAATGTGGAAATCTCTTTGAAAAATGCTTTTCTGAGCTGGAAATGCCTTTAAACGACATTTCTCATCATAAGAATGCTCCTGAAGTCATTTTAGGCAGATTTGGGCACTTTTGCTTGAAATGTCACAATCTGACTTGAAATGTTGAAATCTCTTGGCAAACTGCTTTTCTGAGCTGGAAATGCCTTTAAGCGACATTTCTCATCATAAGAATGCTCCTGAAGGCATTTTAGGCAGATTTGGGCACTTTTGCATGAAAAGTCACACTCCAACATGAAATGTTGAAATCTCTTTGCAAAATGCTTTTATGAGCTGGAAATGCCTTTAAACGACATTTCTCATCATAAGAATGCTCCTGAAGGCATTTTAGGCAGATTTGGGCACTTTTGCATGAAAAGTCACAATCCAACTTGAAATGTCGAAATCTCTTTGAAAAATGCTTTTCTGAGCTGGAAATGCCTTTACACGACATTTCTCATCATAAGAATGCTCCTGAAGGCATCTTAGGCAGATTTGGGCACTTTTGCATGAAATGTCACAATCCAACTTGAAATGTCGAAATATCTTTGCAAAATGCTTTTTTTGAGCTGGAAATGCCTTTAAACGACAATTCTCATCATAAGAATGCTCCTGAAGGCATTTTAGGCAGAATTGGGCACTTTTGCATGAAAAGTCACAATCCAATTTGAAATGTGGAAATCTCTTTGCAAAATGCTTTTCTGAGCTGGAAATGCCTTTAAACGACATTTCTCATCATAAGAATGCTCCTGAAGGCATTTTAGGCAGAATTGGGCACTTTTGCATGAAAAGTCACAATCCAGCTTGAAATGTGGAAATCTCTTTGCAAAATGCTTTTCTGAGCTGGAAATGCCTTTAAACGACATTTCTCATCATAAGAATGCTCCTGTAGGCATTTTAGGCAGAATTGGGCACTTTTACATGAAAAGTCACAAATCAAATTGAAATGTGGAAATCTCTTTGCAAAATGCTTTTCTGAGCTGGAAATGCCTTTAAACGACATTTCTCATCATAAGAATGCTTCTGAAGGCATTTAAGGCAGAATTGGGCACTTTTGCATGAATAGTCACAATCCGACTTGAAATGTGGAAATCTCTTTGCAAAATGCTTTTCTCAGCTGGAAATGCCTTTAAACGACATTTCTTATCATAAGAATGCTCCTGAAGACATTTTAGGCAGAATTGGGCACTTTTGCATGAAAAGTCACAATCCAGCTTGAAATGTGGAAATCTCTTTGCAAAATGCTTTTCTGAGCTGGAAATGCCTTTAAACGACATTTCTCATCATAAGAATGCTCCTGTAGGCATTTTAGGCAGAATTGGGCACTTTTACATGAAAAGTCACAAATCAAATTGAAATGTGGAAATCTCTTTGCAAAATGCTTTTCTGAGCTGGAAATGCCTTTAAACGACATTTCTCATCATAAGAATGCTTCTGAAGGCATTTAAGGCAGAATTGGGCACTTTTGCATGAAAAGTCACAATCCGACTTGAAATGTCGAAATCTCTTTGAAAAATACTTTTCTGAGCTGGAATTGCCTTTAAACGACATTTCTCATCATATGAATGCTCCTGAAGGCATTTTAGGCAGAATTGGGCACTTTTGCATGAAAAGTCACAATCCAGCTTGAAATGTGGAAATCTCTTTGAAAAATGCTTTTCTGAGCTGGAAATGCCTTTAAACGACATTTCTCATCATAAGAATGCTCCTGAAGTCATTTTAGGCAGATTTGGGCACTTTTGCTTGAAATGTCACAATCTGACTTGAAATGTTGAAATCTCTTGGCAAACTGCTTTTCTGAGCTGGAAATGCCTTTAAGCGACATTTCTCATCATAAGAATGCTCCTGAAGGCATTTTAGGCAGATTTGGGCACTTTTGCATGAAAAGTCACACTCCAACATGAAATGTTGAAATCTCTTTGCAAAATGCTTTTATGAGCTGGAAATGCCTTTAAACGACATTTCTCATCATAAGAATGCTCCTGAAGGCATTTTAGGCAGATTTGGGCACTTTTGCATGAAAAGTCACAATCCAACTTGAAATGTCGAAATCTCTTTGAAAAATGCTTTTCTGAGCTGGAAATGCCTTTACACGACATTTCTCATCATAAGAATGCTCCTGAAGGCATCTTAGGCAGAATTGGGCACTTTTGCATGAAAAGTCACAATCCAACTTGAAATGTCGAAATCTCTTTGAAAAATGTTTTTTTGAGCTGGAAATGCCTTTAAACGACATTTCTCATTATAAGAATGCACCTGAAGGCATTTTAGGCAGTTGGGCATTTTTGCATGAAAAGTCACAATCCAACATGAAATGTCGAAATCTCTTTGAAAAATGCTTTTCTGAGCTGGAAATGCCTTTAAACGACATTTCTCATCATAAGAATGCTCCTGAAGGCATCTTAGGCAGAATTGGGCACTTTTGCATGAAAAGTCACAATCCAACTTGAAATGTCGAAATCTCTTTGAAAAATGTTTTTTTTGAGCTGGAAATGCCTTTAAACGACATTTCTCATTATAAGAATGCACCTGAAGGCATTTTAGGCAGTTGGGCATTTTTGCATGAAAAGTCACAATCCAACCTGAAATGTTGAAATCGCTTGAAAAATTCTTTTCTGAGCTGGAAATGCCTTTAAACTACATTTCTCATCATAAGAATGCTCCTGAAGGCATTTTAGGCAGAATTGGGCACTTTTGCATGAAAAGTCACAATCCAACTTAAAATGTCGAAATCTCTTTGAAAAATGCTTTTCTGAGCTGGAAATGCCTTTAAACGACATTTCTCATCATAAAAATGCACCTGAAGGCATTTTAGGCAGTTGGGCATTTTTGCATGAAAAGTCACAATCCAACATGAAATGTCGAAATCTCTTTGAAAAATGCTTTTCTGAGCTGGAAATGCCTTTACACGACATTTCTCATCATAAGAATGCTCCTGAAGGCATCTTAGGCAGATTTGGGCACTTTTGCATGAAATGTCACAATCCAACTTGAAATGTCGAAATATCTTTGCAAAATGCTTTTTTTGAGCTGGAAATGCCTTTAAACGACAATTCTCATCATAAGAATGCTCCTGAAGGCATTTTAGGCAGAATTGGGCACTTTTGCATGAAAAGTCACAATCCAATTTGAAATGTGGAAATCTCTTTGCAAAATGCTTTTCTGAGCTGGAAATGCCTTTAAACGACATTTCTCATCATAAGAATGCTCCTGAAGGCATTTTAGGCAGAATTGGGCACTTTTGCATGAAAAGTCACAATCCAGCTTGAAATGTGGAAATCTCTTTGCAAAATGCTTTTCTGAGCTGGAAATGCCTTTAAACGACATTTCTCATCATAAGAATGCTCCTGTAGGCATTTTAGGCAGAATTGGGCACTTTTACATGAAAAGTCACAAATCAAATTGAAATGTGGAAATCTCTTTGCAAAATGCTTTTCTGAGCTGGAAATGCCTTTAAACGACATTTCTCATCATAAGAATGCTTCTGAAGGCATTTAAGGCAGAATTGGGCACTTTTGCATGAATAGTCACAATCCGACTTGAAATGTGGAAATCTCTTTGCAAAATGCTTTTCTCAGCTGGAAATGCCTTTAAACGACATTTCTTATCATAAGAATGCTCCTGAAGACATTTTAGGCAGAATTGGGCACTTTTGCATGAAAAGTCACAATCCAGCTTGAAATGTGGAAATCTCTTTGCAAAATGCTTTTCTGAGCTGGAAATGCCTTTAAACGACATTTCTCATCATAAGAATGCTCCTGTAGGCATTTTAGGCAGAATTGGGCACTTTTACATGAAAAGTCACAAATCAAATTGAAATGTGGAAATCTCTTTGCAAAATGCTTTTCTGAGCTGGAAATGCCTTTAAACGACATTTCTCATCATAAGAATGCTTCTGAAGGCATTTAAGGCAGAATTGGGCACTTTTGCATGAAAAGTCACAATCCGACTTGAAATGTCGAAATCTCTTTGAAAAATACTTTTCTGAGCTGGAATTGCCTTTAAACGACATTTCTCATCATATGAATGCTCCTGAAGGCATTTTAGGCAGAATTGGGCACTTTTGCATGAAAAGTCACAATCCAGCTTGAAATGTGGAAATCTCTTTGAAAAATGCTTTTCTGAGCTGGAAATGCCTTTAAACGACATTTCTCATCATAAGAATGCTCCTGAAGTCATTTTAGGCAGATTTGGGCACTTTTGCTTGAAATGTCACAATCTGACTTGAAATGTTGAAATCTCTTGGCAAACTGCTTTTCTGAGCTGGAAATGCCTTTAAGCGACATTTCTCATCATAAGAATGCTCCTGAAGGCATTTTAGGCAGATTTGGGCACTTTTGCATGAAAAGTCACACTCCAACATGAAATGTTGAAATCTCTTTGCAAAATGCTTTTATGAGCTGGAAATGCCTTTAAACGACATTTCTCATCATAAGAATGCTCCTGAAGGCATTTTAGGCAGATTTGGGCACTTTTGCATGAAAAGTCACAATCCAACTTGAAATGTCGAAATCTCTTTGAAAAATGCTTTTCTGAGCTGGAAATGCCTTTACACGACATTTCTCATCATAAGAATGCTCCTGAAGGCATCTTAGGCAGAATTGGGCACTTTTGCATGAAAAGTCACAATCCAACTTGAAATGTCGAAATCTCTTTGAAAAATGTTTTTTTGAGCTGGAAATGCCTTTAAACGACATTTCTCATTATAAGAATGCACCTGAAGGCATTTTAGGCAGTTGGGCATTTTTGCATGAAAAGTCACAATCCAACATGAAATGTCGAAATCTCTTTGAAAAATGCTTTTCTGAGCTGGAAATGCCTTTAAACGACATTTCTCATCATAAGAATGCTCCTGAAGGCATCTTAGGCAGAATTGGGCACTTTTGCATGAAAAGTCACAATCCAACTTGAAATGTCGAAATCTCTTTGAAAAATGTTTTTTTTGAGCTGGAAATGCCTTTAAACGACATTTCTCATTATAAGAATGCACCTGAAGGCATTTTAGGCAGTTGGGCATTTTTGCATGAAAAGTCACAATCCAACCTGAAATGTTGAAATCGCTTGAAAAATTCTTTTCTGAGCTGGAAATGCCTTTAAACTACATTTCTCATCATAAGAATGCTCCTGAAGGCATTTTAGGCAGAATTGGGCACTTTTGCATGAAAAGTCACAATCCAACTTAAAATGTCGAAATCTCTTTGAAAAATGCTTTTCTGAGCTGGAAATGCCTTTAAACGACATTTCTCATCATAAAAATGCACCTGAAGGCATTTTAGGCAGTTGGGCATTTTTGCATGAAAAGTCACAATCCAACATGAAATGTCGAAATCTCTTTGAAAAATGCTTTTCTGAGCTGGAAATGCCTTTAAACGACATTTCTCATCATAAGAATGCTCCTGAAGGCATCTTAGGCAGAATTGGGCACTTTTGCATGAAAAGTCACAATCCAACTTGAAATGTCGAAATCTCTTTGAAAAATGTTTTTTTTGAGCTGGAAATGCCTTTAAACGACATTTCTCATTATAAGAATGCACCTGAAGGCATTTTAGGCAGTTGGGCATTTTTGCATGAAAAGTCACTATCCAACCTGAAATGTTGAAATCGCTTGAAAAATTCTTTTCTGAGCTGGAAATGCCTTTAAACTACATTTCTCATCATAAGAATGCTCCTGAAGGCATTTTAGGCAGAATTGGGCACTTTTGCATGAAAAGTCACAATCCAACTTAAAATGTCGAAATCTCTTTGAAAAATGCTTTTCTGAGCTGGAAATGCCTTTAAACGACATTTCTCATCATAAAAATGCTCCTGAAGGCATTTTAGGCAGAACTGGGCACTTTTGCATGAAAGTCACAATCCGACTTGAAATGTCGAAATCTCTTTGAAAAATGCTTTTCTGAGCTGGAAATGCCTTTGAACAACATTTCTCATCATAAGAATGCTCCTGAAGGCATTTCAGGCAGAATTGGGCACTTTTGCATGAAAAGTCACAATCCAACTTGAAATGTCGAAATCTCTTTGATAAATGCTTTTCTGAGCTGGAAATGCCTTTAAACGACATTTCTCATCATAAGAATGCTCCTGAAGGCATTTTTGGCAGAATTGGGCACTTTTGCATGAAAAGTCACAATTCGACTTGAAATGTCGAAATCTCTTTGTAAAATGCTTTTCTGAGCTGGAAATGCCTTTAAACGACATTTCTCATCATAAGAATGCTCCTGAAGGCATCTTAGGCAGAATTGGGCACTTTTGCATGAAAAGTCACAATCCAACTTGAAATGTCGAAATCTCTTTGAAAAATGTTTTTTTGAGCTGGAAATGCCTTTAAACGACATTTCTCATTATAAGAATGCACCTGAAGGCATTTTAGGCAGTTGGGCATTTTTGCATGAAAAGTCACAATCCAACATGAAATGTTGAAATCTCTTTACAAAATGCTTTTCTGAGCTGGAAATGCATTTAAACGACATTTCTCATCATAAGAATGCTCCTGAAGGCAATTTAGGCAGTTGTGCACTTTTCCATGAAAAGTCACAATCCGACTTGAAATGTCGAAATCTCTTTGAAAAATGCTTTTCTGAGCTGGAAATGTCTTGTAACAACATTTCTCATCATAAGAATGCTCCTGAAGGCATTTTAGGCAGAATTGTGCACTTTTGCATGAAAAGTCACAATCCGACTTGAAATGTTGAAATCTCTTTGAAAAATGGTTTTCTAAGCTGGAAATGCCTTTAAACGACATTTCTCATCATAAGAATGCTCCTGAAGTCATTTTAGGCAGATTTGGGCACTTTTGCTTGAAAAGTCACAATCTGACTTGAAATGTTGAAATCTCTTGGCAAAATGCTTTTCTGAGCTGGAAATGCCTTTAAGCGACATTTCTCATTATAAGAATGCTCCTGAAGGCATTTAAGGCAGAATTGGGCACTTTTGCATGAAAAGTCACAATCCAACATGAAATGTTGAAGTCTCTTTGCAAAATGCTTTTATGAGCTGGAAATGCCTTTAAACGACATTTCTCATCATAAGAATGCTCCTGAAGGCATCTTAGGCAGAATTGGGCACTTTTGCATGAAAAGTCACAATCCAGCTTGAAATGTTGAAATCTCTTGGCAAAATGCTTTTCTGAGCTGGAAATGCTTTTAAACGACATTTCTCATTATAAGAATGCACCTGAAGGCATTTTAGGCAGTTGGGCATTTTTGCATGAAAAGGCACAATCCAACATGAAATGTCGAAATCTCTTTGAAAAATGCTTTTCTGAGCTGGAAATGCCTTTAAACGACATTTCTCATCATAAGAATGCTCCTGAAGGCATCTTAGGCAGAATTGGGCACTTTTGCATGAAAAGTCACAATCCAACTTGAAATGTCGAAATCTCTTTGAAAAATGTTTTTTTTGAGCTGGAAATGCCTTTAAACGACATTTCTCATTATAAGAATGCACCTGAAGGCATTTTAGGCAGTTGGGCATTTTTGCATGAAAAGTCACAATCCAACATGAAATGTTGAAATCTCTTTGCAAAATGCTTTTCTGAGCTGGAAATGCATTTAAACGACATTTCTCATCATAAGAATGCTCCTAAAGGCATTTTAGGCAGTTGTGCACTTTTGCATGAAAAGTCACAATCCGACTTGAAATGTCGAAATCTCTTTGAAAAATGCTTTTCTGAACTGGAAATGTCTTGTAACAACATTTCTCATCATAAGAATGCTCCTGAAGGCATTTTAGGCAGAATTGGGCACTTTTGCATGAAAAGTCACAATCCAACTTGAAATGTCGAAATCTCTTTGAAAAATGTTTTTTTGAGCTGGAAATGCCTTTAAACGACATTTCTCATCATAAGAATGCTCCTGAAGGCATTTTAGGCAGTTGTGCACTTTTGCATGAAAGTCACAATCCGACTTGAAATGTCGAAATCTCTTTGAAAAATGCTTTTCTGAGCTGGAAATGTCTTGTAACAACATTTCTCATCATAAGAATGCTCCTGAAGGCATTTTAGGCAGAATTGGGCACTTTTGCATGAAAAGTCACAATCCGACTTGAAATGTTGAAATCTCTTTGAAAAATGCTTTTCTGAGCTTGAAATGCCTTTAAACGACATTTCTCATCATAAGAATGCTCCTGAAGGCATTTTAGGCAGATTTGGGCACTTATGCATGAAAAGTCACAATCCAACTTGAAATGTCGAAATCTCTTTGAAAAATGCTTTTCTGAGCTGGAAATGCCTTTACACGACATTTCTCATCATAAGATTGCTCCTGAAGGCATCTTAGGCAGAATTGGGCACTTTTGCATGAAAAGTCACAATCCAACATGAAATGTTGAAATCTCTTTGCAAAATGCTTTTCTGAGCTGGAAATGCATTTAAACGACATTTCTCATCATAAGAATGCTCCTGAAAGCATTTTAGGCAGTTGTGCACTTTTGCATGAAAAGTTACAATCCGACTTGAAATGTCGAAATCTCTTTGAAAAATGCTTTTCTGAGCTGGAAATGTCTTGTAACAACATTTCTCATCATAAGAATGCTCCTGAAGGCATTTTAGGCAGAATTGGGCACTTTTGCATGAAAAGTCACAATTCGACTTGAAATGTTGAAATCTCTTTGAAAAATGCTTTTCTGAGCTTGAAATGCCTTTAAACGACATTTCTCATCATAAGAATGCTCCTGAAGGCATTTTAGGCAGATTTGGGCACTTATGCATGAAAAGTCACAATCCAACTTGAAATGTCGAAATCTCTTTGAAAAATGCTTTTCTGAGCTGGAAATGCCTTTACACGACATTTCTCATCATAAGATTGCTCCTGAAGGCATCTTAGGCAGAATTGGGCACTTTTGCATGAAAAGTCACAATCCAACATGAAATGTTGAAATCTCTTTGCAAAATGCTTTTCTGAGCTGGAAATGCATTTAAACGACATTTCTCATCATAAGAATGCTCCTGAAAGCATTTTAGGCAGTTGTGCACTTTTGCATGAAAAGTTACAATCCGACTTGAAATGTCGAAATCTCTTTGAAAAATGCTTTTCTGAGCTGGAAATGTCTTGTAACAACATTTCTCATCATAAGAATGCTCCTGAAGGCATTTTAGGCAGAATTGGGCACTTTTGCATGAAAAGTCACAATTCAACTTGAAATGTTGAAATCTCTTTGAAAAATGGTTTTCTGAGCTGGAAATGCCTTTAAACGACATTTCTCATCATAAGAATGCTCCTGAAGTCATTTTAGGCAGATTTGGGCACTTTTGCTTGAAAAGTCACAATCTGACTTGAAATGTTGAAATCTCTTGGCAAAATGCTTTTCTGAGCTGGAAATGCCTTTAAGCGACATTTCTCATCATAAGAATGCTCCTGAAGGCATTTTAGGCAGATTTGGGCACTTTTGCATGAAAAGTCACAATCCAACTTGAAATGTCGAAATATCTTTGCAAAATGCTTTTTTTGAGCTGGAAATGCCTTTAAACGACAATTCTCATCATAAGAATGCTCCTGAAGGCATTTTAGGCAGAATTGGGCACTTTTGCATGAAAAGTCACAATCCAACATGAAATGTCGAAATCTCTTTGAAAAATGCTTTTCTGAGCTGGAAATGCCTTTAAACGACATTTCTCATCATAAGAATGCTCCTGAAGGCATCTTAGGCAGAATTGGGCACTTTTGCATGAAAAGTCACAATCCAACTTGAAATGTCGAAATCTCTTTGAAAAATGTTTTTTTTTGAGCTGGAAATGCCTTTAAACGACATTTCTCATTATAAGAATGCACCTGAAGGCATTTTAGGCAGTTGGGCATTTTTGCATGAAAAGTCACTATCCAACCTGAAATGTTGAAATCGCTTGAAAAATTCTTTTCTGAGCTGGAAATGCCTTTAAACTACATTTCTCATCATAAGAATGCTCCTGAAGGCATTTTAGGCAGAATTGGGCACTTTTGCATGAAAAGTCACAATCCAACTTAAAATGTCGAAATCTCTTTGAAAAATGCTTTTCTGAGCTGGAAATGCCTTTAAACGACATTTCTCATCATAAAAATGCTCCTGAAGGCATTTTAGGCAGAACTGGGCACTTTTGCATGAAAGTCACAATCCGACTTGAAATGTCGAAATCTCTTTGAAAAATGCTTTTCTGAGCTGGAAATGCCTTTGAACAACATTTCTCATCATAAGAATGCTCCTGAAGGCATTTCAGGCAGAATTGGGCACTTTTGCATGAAAAGTCACAATCCAACTTGAAATGTCGAAATCTCTTTGATAAATGCTTTTCTGAGCTGGAAATGCCTTTAAACGACATTTCTCATCATAAGAATGCTCCTGAAGGCATTTTTGGCAGAATTGGGCACTTTTGCATGAAAAGTCACAATTCGACTTGAAATGTCGAAATCTCTTTGTAAAATGCTTTTCTGAGCTGGAAATGCCTTTAAACGACATTTCTCATCATAAGAATGCTCCTGAAGGCATCTTAGGCAGAATTGGGCACTTTTGCATGAAAAGTCACAATCCAACTTGAAATGTCGAAATCTCTTTGAAAAATGTTTTTTGAGCTGGAAATGCCTTTAAACGACATTTCTCATTATAAGAATGCACCTGAAGGCATTTTAGGCAGTTGGGCATTTTTGCATGAAAAGTCACAATCCAACATGAAATGTTGAAATCTCTTTACAAAATGCTTTTCTGAGCTGGAAATGCATTTAAACGACATTTCTCATCATAAGAATGCTCCTGAAGGCAATTTAGGCAGTTGTGCACTTTTCCATGAAAAGTCACAATCCGACTTGAAATGTCGAAATCTCTTTGAAAAATGCTTTTCTGAGCTGGAAATGTCTTGTAACAACATTTCTCATCATAAGAATGCTCCTGAAGGCATTTTAGGCAGAATTGTGCACTTTTGCATGAAAAGTCACAATCCGACTTGAAATGTTGAAATCTCTTTGAAAAATGGTTTTCTAAGCTGGAAATGCCTTTAAACGACATTTCTCATCATAAGAATGCTCCTGAAGTCATTTTAGGCAGATTTGGGCACTTTTGCTTGAAAAGTCACAATCTGACTTGAAATGTTGAAATCTCTTGGCAAAATGCTTTTCTGAGCTGGAAATGCCTTTAAGCGACATTTCTCATTATAAGAATGCTCCTGAAGGCATTTAAGGCAGAATTGGGCACTTTTGCATGAAAAGTCACAATCCAACATGAAATGTTGAAGTCTCTTTGCAAAATGCTTTTATGAGCTGGAAATGCCTTTAAACGACATTTCTCATCATAAGAATGCTCCTGAAGGCATCTTAGGCAGAATTGGGCACTTTTGCATGAAAAGTCACAATCCAGCTTGAAATGTTGAAATCTCTTGGCAAAATGCTTTTCTGAGCTGGAAATGCTTTTAAACGACATTTCTCATTATAAGAATGCACCTGAAGGCATTTTAGGCAGTTGGGCATTTTTGCATGAAAAGGCACAATCCAACATGAAATGTCGAAATCTCTTTGAAAAATGCTTTTCTGAGCTGGAAATGCCTTTAAACGACATTTCTCATCATAAGAATGCTCCTGAAGGCATCTTAGGCAGAATTGGGCACTTTTGCATGAAAAGTCACAATCCAACTTGAAATGTCGAAATCTCTTTGAAAAATGTTTTTTTTGAGCTGGAAATGCCTTTAAACGACATTTCTCATTATAAGAATGCACCTGAAGGCATTTTAGGCAGTTGGGCATTTTTGCATGAAAAGTCACAATCCAACATGAAATGTTGAAATCTCTTTGCAAAATGCTTTTCTGAGCTGGAAATGCATTTAAACGACATTTCTCATCATAAGAATGCTCCTAAAGGCATTTTAGGCAGTTGTGCACTTTTGCATGAAAAGTCACAATCCGACTTGAAATGTCGAAATCTCTTTGAAAAATGCTTTTCTGAACTGGAAATGTCTTGTAACAACATTTCTCATCATAAGAATGCTCCTGAAGGCATTTTAGGCAGAATTGGGCACTTTTGCATGAAAAGTCACAATCCAACTTGAAATGTCGAAATCTCTTTGAAAAATGTTTTTTTGAGCTGGAAATGCCTTTAAACGACATTTCTCATCATAAGAATGCTCCTGAAGGCATTTTAGGCAGTTGTGCACTTTTGCATGAAAGTCACAATCCGACTTGAAATGTCGAAATCTCTTTGAAAAATGCTTTTCTGAGCTGGAAATGTCTTGTAACAACATTTCTCATCATAAGAATGCTCCTGAAGGCATTTTAGGCAGAATTGGGCACTTTTGCATGAAAAGTCACAATCCGACTTGAAATGTTGAAATCTCTTTGAAAAATGCTTTTCTGAGCTTGAAATGCCTTTAAACGACATTTCTCATCATAAGAATGCTCCTGAAGGCATTTTAGGCAGATTTGGGCACTTATGCATGAAAAGTCACAATCCAACTTGAAATGTCGAAATCTCTTTGAAAAATGCTTTTCTGAGCTGGAAATGCCTTTACACGACATTTCTTATCATAAGATTGCTCCTGAAGGCATCTTAGGCAGAATTGGGCACTTTTGCATGAAAAGTCACAATCCAACATGAAATGTTGAAATCTCTTTGCAAAATGCTTTTCTGAGCTGGAAATGCATTTAAACGACATTTCTCATCATAAGAATGCTCCTGAAAGCATTTTAGGCAGTTGTGCACTTTTGCATGAAAAGTTACAATCCGACTTGAAATGTCGAAATCTCTTTGAAAAATGCTTTTCTGAGCTGGAAATGTCTTGTAACAACATTTCTCATCATAAGAATGCTCCTGAAGGCATTTTAGGCAGAATTGGGCACTTTTGCATGAAAAGTCACAATTCGACTTGAAATGTTGAAATCTCTTTGAAAAATGCTTTTCTGAGCTTGAAATGCCTTTAAACGACATTTCTCATCATAAGAATGCTCCTGAAGGCATTTTAGGCAGATTTGGGCACTTATGCATGAAAAGTCACAATCCAACTTGAAATGTCGAAATCTCTTTGAAAAATGCTTTTCTGAGCTGGAAATGCCTTTACACGACATTTCTCATCATAAGATTGCTCCTGAAGGCATCTTAGGCAGAATTGGGCACTTTTGCATGAAAAGTCACAATCCAACATGAAATGTTGAAATCTCTTTGCAAAATGCTTTTCTGAGCTGGAAATGCATTTAAACGACATTTCTCATCATAAGAATGCTCCTGAAAGCATTTTAGGCAGTTGTGCACTTTTGCATGAAAAGTTACAATCCGACTTGAAATGTCGAAATCTCTTTGAAAACTGCTTTTCTGAGCTGGAAATGTCTTGTAACAACATTTCTCATCATAAGAATGCTCCTGAAGGCATTTTAGGCAGAATTGGGCACTTTTGCATGAAAAGTCACAATTCGACTTGAAATGTTGAAATCTCTTTGAAAAATGGTTTTCTGAGCTGGAAATGCCTTTAAACGACATTTCTCATCATAAGAATGCTCCTGAAGTCATTTTAGGCAGATTTGGGCACTTTTGCTTGAAAAGTCACAATCTGACTTGAAATGTTGAAATCTCTTGGCAAAATGCTTTTCTGAGCTGGAAATGCCTTTAAGCGACATTTCTCATCATAAGAATGCTCCTGAAGGCATTTTAGGCAGATTTGGGCACTTTTGCATGAAAAGTCACAATCCAACTTGAAATGTCGAAATATCTTTGCAAAATGCTTTTTTTGAGCTGGAAATGCCTTTAAACGACAATTCTCATCATAAGAATGCTCCTGAAGGCATTTTAGGCAGAATTGGGCACTTTTGCATGAAAAGTCACAATCCAACTTGAAATGTGGAAATCTCTTTGCAAAATGCTTTTCTGAGCTGGAAATGCCTTTAAACGACATTTCTCATCATAAGAATGCTCCTGAAGGCATTTAAGGCAGAATTGGCTACTTTTGCATGAAAAGTCACAATCCAACATGAAATGTTGAAATCTCTTTGCAAAATGCTTTTATGAGCTGGAAATGCCTTTAAACGACATTTCTCATCATAAGAATGCTCCTGAAGGCATTTTAGGCAGATTTGGGCACTTTTGCATGAAATGTCACAATCCAACTTGAAATGTCGAAATATCTTTGCAAAATGCTTTTTTTGAGCTGGAAATGCCTTTAAACGACAATTCTCATCATAAGAATGCTCCTGAAGGCATTTTAGGCAGAATTGGGCACTTTTGCATGAAAAGTCACAATCCAATTTGAAATGTGGAAATCTCTTTGCAAAATGCTTTTCTCAGCTGGAAATGCCTTTAAACGACATTTCTCATCATAAGAATGCTCCTGAAGGCATTTTAGGCAGAATTGGGCACTTTTGCATGAAAAGTCACAATCCAGCTTGAAATGTGGAAATCTCTTTGCAAAATGCTTTTCTGAGCTGGAAATGCCTTTAAACGACATTTCTCATCATAAGAATGCTCCTGTAGGCATTTTAGGCAGAATTGGGCACTTTTACATGAAAAGTCACAAATCAAATTGAAATGTGGAAATCTCTTTGCAAAATGCTTTTCTGAGCTGGAAATGCCTTTAAACGACATTTCTCATCATAAGAATGCTTCTGAAGGCATTTAAGGCAGAATTGGGCACTTTTGCATGAATAGTCACAATCCGACTTGAAATGTGGAAATCTCTTTGCAAAATGCTTTTCTCAGCTGGAAATGCCTTTAAACGACATTTCTTATCATAAGAATGCTCCTGAAGACATTTTAGGCAGAATTGGGCACTTTTGCATGAAAAGTCACAATCCAGCTTGAAATGTGGAAATCTCTTTGCAAAATGCTTTTCTGAGCTGGAAATGCCTTTAAACGACATTTCTCATCATAAGAATGCTCCTGTAGGCATTTTAGGCAGAATTGGGCACTTTTACATGAAAAGTCACAAATCAAATTGAAATGTGGAAATCTCTTTGCAAAATGCTTTTCTGAGCTGGAAATGCCTTTAAACGACATTTCTCATCATAAGAATGCTTCTGAAGGCATTTAAGGCAGAATTGGGCACTTTTGCATGAAAAGTCACAATCCGACTTGAAATGTCGAAATCTCTTTGAAAAATACTTTTCTGAGCTGGAATTGCCTTTAAACGACATTTCTCATCATATGAATGCTCCTGAAGGCATTTTAGGCAGAATTGGGCACTTTTGCATGAAAAGTCACAATCCAGCTTGAAATGTGGAAATCTCTTTGAAAAATGCTTTTCTGAGCTGGAAATGCCTTTAAACGACATTTCTCATCATAAGAATGCTCCTGAAGTCATTTTAGGCAGATTTGGGCACTTTTGTTTGAAATGTCACAATCTGACTTGAAATGTTGAAATCTCTTGGCAAACTGCTTTTCTGAGCTGGAAATGCCTTTAAGCGACATTTCTCATCATAAGAATGCTCCTGAAGGCATTTTAGGCAGATTTGGGCACTTTTGCATGAAAAGTCACAATCCAACATGAAATGTTGAAATCTCTTTGCAAAATGCTTTTATGAGCTGGAAATGCCTTTAAACGACATTTCTCATCATAAGAATGCTCCTGAAGGCATTTTAGGCAGATTTGGGCACTTTTGCATGAAAAGTCACAATCCAACTTGAAATGTCGAAATCTCTTTGAAAAATGCTTTTCTGAGCTGGAAATGCCTTTACACGACATTTCTCATCATAAGAATGCTCCTGAAGGCATCTTAGGCAGAATTGGGCACTTTTGCATGAAAAGTCACAATCCAACTTGAAATGTCGAAATCTCTTTGAAAAATGTTTTTTTGAGCTGGAAATGCCTTTAAACGACATTTCTCATTATAAGAATGCACCTGAAGGCATTTTAGGCAGTTGGGCATTTTTGCATGAAAAGTCACAATCCAACATGAAATGTCGAAATCTCTTTGAAAAATGCTTTTCTGAGCTGGAAATGCCTTTAAACGACATTTCTCATCATAAGAATGCTCCTGAAGGCATTTTAGGCAGATTTGGGCACTTTTGCATGAAAAGTCACAATCCAACTTGAAATGTCGAAATATCTTTGCAAAATGCTTTTTTTGAGCTGGAAATGCCTTTAAACGACAATTCTCATCATAAGAATGCTCCTGAAGGCATTTTAGGCAGAATTGGGCACTTTTGCATGAAAAGTCACAATCCAATTTGAAATGTGGAAATCTCTTTGCAAAATGCTTTTCTGAGCTGGAAATGCCTTTAAACGACATTTCTCATCATAAGAATGCTCCTGAAGGCATTTAAGGCAGAATTGGCTACTTTTGCATGAAAAGTCACAATCCAACATGAAATGTTGAAATCTCTTTGCAAAATGCTTTTATGAGCTGGAAATGCCTTTAAACGACATTTCTCATCATAAGAATGCTCCTGAAGGCATTTTAGGCAGATTTGGGCACTTTTGCGTGAAAAATCACAATCCAACTTGAAATGTCGAAATATCTTTGCAAAATGCTTTTTTTGAAGTGGAAATGCCTTTAAACGACAATTCTCATCATAAGAATGCTCCTGAAGGCATTTTAGGCAGAATTGGGCACTTTTGCATGAAAAGTCACAATCCAATTTGAAATGTGGAAATCTCTTTGCAAAATGCTTTTCTGAGCTGGAAATGCCTTTAAACGACATTTCTCATCATAAGAATGCTCCTGAAGGCATTTTAGGCAGAATTGGGCACTTTTGCATGAAAAGTCACAATCCAGCTTGAAATGTGGAAATCTCTTTGCAAAATGCTTTTCTGAGCTGGAAATGCCTTTAAACGACATTTCTCATCATAAGAATGCTCCTGTAGGCATTTTAGGCAGAATTGGGCACTTTTACATGAAAAGTCACAAATCAAATTGAAATGTGGAAATCTCTTTGCAAAATGCTTTTCTGAGCTGGAAATGCCTTTAAACGACATTTCTCATCATAAGAATGCTTCTGAAGGCATTTAAGGCAGAATTGGGCACTTTTGCATGAAAAGTCACAATCCGACTTGAAATGTCGAAATCTCTTTGAAAAATACTTTTCTGAGCTGGAAATGCCTTTAAACGACATTTCTCATCATAAGAGTGCTCCTGAAGTCATTTTAGGCAGATTTGGGCACTTTTGCTTGAAATGTCACAATCTGACTTGAAATGTTGAAATCTCTTGGCAAACTGCTTTTCTGAGCTGGAAATGCCTTTAAACGATATTTCTCATCATAAGAATGCTCCTGAAGGCATTTTAGGCAGATTTGGGCACTTTTGCATGAAAAGTCACAATCCAACTTGAAATGTCGAAATATCTTTGCAAAATGCTTTTTTTGAGCTGGAAATGCCTTTAAACGACAATTCTCATCATAAGAATGCTCCTGAAGGCATTTTAGGCAGAATTGGGCACTTTTGCATGAAAAGTCACAATCCAATTTGAAATGTGGAAATCTCTTTGAAAAATGCTTTTCTGAGCTGGAAATGCCTTTAAACGACATTTCTCATCATAAGAGTGCTCCTGAAGTCATTTTAGGCAGATTTGGGCACTTTTGCATGAAAAGTCACAATCCAACTTGAAATGTCGAAATATCTTTGCAAAATGCTTTTTTTGAGCTGGAAATGCCTTTAAACGACTATTCTCATCATAAGAATGCTCCTGAAGGCATTTTAGGCAGAATTGGGCACTTTTGCATGAAAAGTCACAATCCAATTTGAAATGTGGAAATCTCTTTGCAAAATGCTTTTCTGAGCTGGAAATGCCTTTAAACGACATTTCTCATCATAAGAATGCTCCTGAAGGCATTTAAGGCAGAATTGGCTACTTTTGCATGAAAAGTCACAATCCAACATGAAATGTTGAAATCTCTTTGCAAAATGCTTTTATGAGCTGGAAATGCCTTTAAACGACATTTCTCATCATAAGAATGCTCCTGAAGGCATTTTAGGCAGATTTGGGCACTTTTGCATGAAATGTCACAATCCAACTTGAAATGTCGAAATATCTTTGCAAAATGCTTTTTTTGAGCTGGAAATGCCTTTAAACGACAATTCTCATCATAAGAATGCTCCTGAAGGCATTTTAGGCAGAATTTGGCACTTTTGCATGAAAAGTCACAATCCAATTTGAAATGTGGAAATCTCTTTGCAAAATGCTTTTCTGAGCTGGAAATGCCTTTAAACGACATTTCTCATCATAAGAATGCTCCTGAAGGCATTTTAGGCAGAATTGGGCACTTTTGCATGAAAAGTCACAATCCAGCTTGAAATGTGGAAATCTCTTTGCAAAATGCTTTTCTGAGCTGGAAATGCCTTTAAACGACATTTCTCATCATAAGAATGCTCCTGTAGGCATTTTAGGCAGAATTGGGCACTTTTACATGAAAAGTCACAAATCAAATTGAAATGTGGAAATCTCTTTGCAAAATGCTTTTCTGAGCTGGAAATGCCTTTAAACGACATTTCTCATCATAAGAATGCTTCTGAAGGCATTTAAGGCAGAATTGGGCACTTTTGCATGAATAGTCACAATCCGACTTGAAATGTGGAAATCTCTTTGAAAAATGCTTTTCTCAGCTGGAAATGCCTTTAAACGACATTTCTTATCATAAGAATGCTCCTGAAGACATTTTAGGCAGAATTGGGCACTTTTGCATGAAAAGTCACAATCCAGCTTGAAATGTGGAAATCTCTTTGCAAAATGCTTTTCTGAGCTGGAAATGCCTTTAAACGACATTTCTCATCATAAGAATGCTCCTGTAGGCATTTTAGGCAGAATTGGGCACTTTTACATGAAAAGTCACAAATCAAATTGAAATGTGGAAATCTCTTTGCAAAATGCTTTTCTGAGCTGGAAATGCCTTTAAACGACATTTCTCATCATAAGAATGCTTCTGAAGGCATTTAAGGCAGAATTGGGCACTTTTGCATGAAAAGTCACAATCCGACTTGAAATGTCGAAATCTCTTTGAAAAATACTTTTCTGAGCTGGAATTGCCTTTAAACGACATTTCTCATCATATGAATGCTCCTGAAGGCATTTTAGGCAGAATTGGGCACTTTTGCATGAAAAGTCACAATCCAGCTTGAAATGTGGAAATCTCTTTGAAAAATGCTTTTCTGAGCTGGAAATGCCTTTAAACGACATTTCTCATCATAAGAATGCTCCTGAAGTCATTTTAGGCAGATTTGGGCACTTTTGCTTGAAATGTCACAATCTGACTTGAAATGTTGAAATCTCTTGGCAAACTGCTTTTCTGAGCTGGAAATGCCTTTAAGCGACATTTCTCATCATAAGAATGCTCCTGAAGGCATTTAAGGCAGAATTGGCTACTTTTGCATGAAAAGTCACAATCCAACATGAAATGTTGAAATCTCTTTGCAAAATGCTTTTATGAGCTGGAAATGCCTTTAAACGACATTTCTCATCATAAGAATGCTCCTGAAGGCATTTTAGGCAGATTTGGGCACTTTTGCATGAAAAGTCACAATCCAACTTGAAATGTCGAAATCTCTTTGAAAAATGCTTTTCTGAGCTGGAAATGCCTTTACACGACATTTCTCATCATAAGAATGCTCCTGAAGGCATCTTAGGCAGAATTGGGCACTTTTGCATGAAAAGTCACAATCCAACTTGAAATGTCGAAATCTCTTTGAAAAATGTTTTTTTGAGCTGGAAATGCCTTTAAACGACATTTCTCATTATAAGAATGCACCTGAAGGCATTTTAGGCAGTTGGGCATTTTTGCATGAAAAGTCACAATCCAACATGAAATGTCGAAATCTCTTTGAAAAATGCTTTTCTGAGCTGGAAATGCCTTTAAACGACATTTCTCATCATAAGAATGCTCCTGAAGGCATCTTAGGCAGAATTGGGCACTTTTGCATGAAAAGTCACAATCCAACTTGAAATGTCGAAATCTCTTTGAAAAATGTTTTTTTTGAGCTGGAAATGCCTTTAAACGACATTTCTCATTATAAGAATGCACCTGAAGGCATTTTAGGCAGTTGGGCATTTTTGCATGAAAAGTCACAATCCAACATGAAATGTTGAAATCTCTTTGCAAAATGCTTTTCTGAGCTGGAAATGCATTTAAACGACATTTCTCATCATAAGAATGCTCCTAAAGGCATTTTAGGCAGTTGTGCACTTTTGCATGAAAAGTCACAATCCGACTTGAAATGTCGAAATCTCTTTGAAAAATGCTTTTCTGAGCTGGAAATGTCTTGTAACAACATTTCTCATCATAAGAATGCTCCTGAAGGCATTTTAGGCAGAATTGGGCACTTTTGCATAAAAAGTCGCAATCCGACTTGAAATGTTGAAATCTCTTTGAAAAATGGTTTTCTGAGCTGGAAATGCCTTTAAACGACATTTCTCATCATAAGAATGCTCCTGAAGTCATTTTAGGCAGATTTGGGCAGTTTTGCTTGAAAAGTCACAATCTGACATGAAATGTTGAAATCTCTTGGCAAAATGCTTTTCTGAGCTGGAAATGCCTTTAAGCGACATTTCTCATCATAAGAATACTCCTGAAGGCATTTAAGGCAGAATTGGGCACTTTTGCATGAAAAGTCACAATCCAACATGAAATGTTGAAATCTCTTTGCAATATGCTTTTATGAGCTGAAAATGCCTTTAAACGACATTTCTCATCATAAGAATGCTCCTGAAGGCATTTTAGGCCGATTTGGGCACTTTTGCATGAAAAGTCACAATCCAACTTGAAATGTCGAAATCTCTTTGAAAAATGCTTTTCTGAGCTGGAAATGCCTTTACACGACATTTCTCATCATAAGAATGCTCCTGAAGGCATCTTAGGCAGAATTGGGCACTTTTGCATGAAAAGTCACAATCCAACTTGAAATGTCGAAATCTCTTTGAAAAATGTTTTTTTGAGCTGGAAATGCCTTTAAACGACATTTCTCATTATAAGAATGCACCTGAAGGCATTTTAGGCAGTTGGGCATTTTTGCATGAAAAGTCACAATCCAACATGAAATGTTGAAATCTCTTTGCAAAATGCTTTTCTGAGCTGGAAATGCATTTAAACGACATTTCTCATCATAAGAATGCTCCTGAAGGCATTTTAGGCAGTTGTGCACTTTTGCATGAAAAGTCACAATCCGACTTGAAATGTCGAAATCTCTTTGAAAAATGCTTTTCTGAGCTGGAAATGCCTTAAAACGACATTTCTCATCATAAGAATGCTCCTGAAGGCATTTTAGGCAGAATTGGGCACTTTTGCATGAAAAGTCACAATCCAACTTGAAATGTCGAAATCTCTTTGATAAATGCTTTTCTGAGCTGGAAATGCCTTTAAACGACATTTCTCATCATAAGAATGCTCCTGAAGGAATTTTAGACAGAATTGGGCACTTTTGCATGAAAAGTCACAATCCAATTTGAAATGTGGAAATCTCTTTGCAAAATGCTTTTTTTGGGCTGGAAATGCCTTTAAACGACATTTCTCTTCATAAGAATGCTCCTGAAGGCATTTTAGGCAGAATTGGGCACTTTTGCATGAAAAGTCACAATCCAATTTGAAATGTGGAAATCTCTTTGCAAAATGCTTTTTTGAGCTGGAAATGCCTTTAAACGACATTTCTCATCATAAGAATGCTCCTGAAGTCATTTTAAGCAGAATTGGGCACTTTTGCATGAAAAGTCACAATCCAACTTGAAATGTCCAAATCTCTTTGATAAATGCTTTTCTGAGCTGGAAATGCCTTTAAACGACATTTCTCATCATAAGAATGCTTCTGAAGGCATTTTTGGCAGAATTGGGCACTTTTGCATGAAAAGTCACAATTCGACTTGAAATGTCGAAATCTCTTTGTAAATTGCTTTTCTGAGCTGGAAATGCCTTTAAACGACATTTCTCATCATAAGAATGCTCCTGAAGGCATCTTAGGCAGAAATGGGCACTTTTGCATGAAAAGTCACAATCCAACTTGAAATGTCGAAATCTCTTTGAAAAATGTTTTTTTGAGCTGGAAATGCCTTTAAACGACATTTCTCATTATAAGAATGCACCTGAAGGCATTTTAGGCAGTTGGGCATTTTTGCATGAAAAGTCACAATCCAACATGAAATGTTGAAATCTCTTTGCAAAATGCTTTTCTGAGCTGGAAATGCATTTAAAAGACATTTCTCATCATAAGAATGCTCCTCAAGGCATTTTAGGCAGTTGTGCACTTTTGCATGAAAGTCACAATCCGACTTGAAATGTCGAAATCTCTTTGAAAAATGCTTTTCTGAGCTGGAAATGTCTTGTAACAACATTTCTCATCATAAGAATGCTCCTGAAGGCATTTTAGGCAGAATTGGGCACTTTTGCATGAAAAGTCACAATCCGACTTGAAATGTTGAAATCTCTTTGAAAAATGCTTTTCTGAGCTTGAAATGCCTTTAAACGACATTTCTCATCATAAGAATGCTCCTGAAGGCATTTTAGGCAGATTTGGGCACTTATGCATGAAAAGTCACAATCCAACTTGAAATGTCGAAATCTCTTTGATAAATGCTTTTCTGAGCTGGAAATGTCTTTACACGACATTTCTCATCATAAGATTGCTCCTGAAGGCATCTTAGGCAGAATTGGGCACTTTTGCATGAAAAGTCACAATCCAACATGAAATGTTGAAATCTCTTTGCAAAATGCTTTTCTGAGCTGGAAATGCATTTAAACAACATTTCTCATCATAAGAATGCTCCTGAAAGCAATTTAGGCAGTTGTGCACTTTTGCATGAAAAGTCACAATCCAACATGAAATGTTGAAATCTCTTTGCAAAATGCTTTTATGAGCTGGAAATGCCTTTAAACGACATTTCTCATCATAAGAATGCTCCTGAAGGCATTTTAGGCAGATTTGGGCACTTTTGATGAAATGTCACAATCCAACTTGAAATGTCGAAATATCTTTGCAAAATGCTTTTTTTGAGCTGGAAATGCCTTTAAACGACAATTCTCATCATAAGAATGCTCCTGAAGGCATTTTAGGCAGAATTGGGCACTTTTGCATGAAAAGTCACAATCCAATTTGAAATGTGGAAATCTCTTTGCAAAATGCTTTTCTGAGCTGGAAATGCCTTTAAACGACATTTCTCATCATAAGAATGCTCCTGAAGGCATTTTAGGCAGAATTGGGCACTTTTGCATGAAAAGTCACAATCCAGCTTGAAATGTGGAAATCTCTTTGCAAAATGCTTTTCTGAGCTGGAAATGCCTTTAAACGACATTTCTCATCATAAGAATGCTCCTGTAGGCATTTTAGGCAGAATTGGGCACTTTTACATGAAAAGTCACAAATCAAATTGAAATGTGGAAATCTCTTTGCAAAATGCTTTTCTGAGCTGGAAATGCCTTTAAACGACATTTCTCATCATAAGAATGCTTCTGAAGGCATTTTAGGCAGATTTGGGCACTTATGCATGAAAAGTCACAATCCAACTTGAAATGTCGAAATCTCTTTGATAAATGCTTTTCTGAGCTGGAAATGCCTTTACACGACATTTCTCATCATAAGATTGCTCCTGAAGGCATCTTAGGCAGAATTGGGCACTTTTGCATGAAAAGTCACAATCCAACATGAAATGTTGAAATCTCTTTGCAAAATGCTTTTCTGAGCTGGAAATGCATTTAAACGACATTTCTCATCATAAGAATGCTCCTGAAAGCATTTTAGGCAGTTGTGCACTTTTGCATGAAAAGTCACAATCCAACATGAAATGTTGAAATCTCTTTGCAAAATGCTTTTATGAGCTGGAAATGCCTTTAAACGACATTTCTCATCATAAGAATGCTCCTGAAGGCATTTTAGGCAGATTTGGGCACTTTTGCATGAAATGTCACAATCCAACTTGAAATGTCGAAATATCTTTGCAAAATGCTTTTTTTGAGCTGGAAATGCCTTTAAACGACAATTCTCATCATAAGAATGCTCCTGAAGGCATTTTAGGCAGAATTGGGCACTTTTGCATGAAAAGTCACAATCCAATTTGAAATGTGGAAATCTCTTTGCAAAATGCTTTTCTGAGCTGGAAATGCCTTTAAACGACATTTCTCATCATAAGAATGCTCCTGAAGGCATTTTAGGCAGAATTGGGCACTTTTGCATGAAAAGTCACAATCCAGCTTGAAATGTGGAAATCTCTTTGCAAAATGCTTTTCTGAGCTGGAAATGCCTTTAAACGACATTTCTCATCATAAGAATGCTCCTGTAGGCATTTTAGGCAGAATTGGGCACTTTTACATGAAAAGTCACAAATCAAATTGAAATGTGGAAATCTCTTTGCAAAATGCTTTTCTGAGCTGGAAATGCCTTTAAACGACATTTCTCATCATAAGAATGCTTCTGAAGGCATTTTAGGCAGAATTGGGCACTTTTGCATGAATAGTCACAATCCGACTTGAAATGTGGAAATCTCTTTGCAAAATGCTTTTCTCAGCTGGAAATGCCTTTAAACGACATTTCTTATCATAAGAATGCTCCTGAAGACATTTCAGGCAGAATTGGGCACTTTTGCATGAAAAGTCACAATCCAGCTTGAAATGTGGAAATCTCTTTGCAAAATGCTTTTCTGAGCTGGAAATGCCTTTAAACGACATTTCTCATCATAAGAATGCTCCTGTAGGCATTTTAGGCAGAATTGGGCACTTTTACATGAAAAGTCACAAATCAAATTGAAATGTGGAAATCTCTTTGCAAAATGCTTTTCTGAGCTGGAAATGCCTTTAAACGACATTTCTCATCATAAGAATGCTTCTGAAGGCATTTAAGGCAGAATTGGGCACTTTTGCATGAAAAGTCACAATCCGACTTGAAATGTCGAAATCTCTTTGAAAAATACTTTTCTGAGCTGGAATTGCCTTTAAACGACATTTCTCATCATATGAATGCTCCTGAAGGCATTTTAGGCAGAATTGGGCACTTTTGCATGAAAAGTCACAATCCAGCTTGAAATGTGGAAATCTCTTTGAAAAATGCTTTTCTGAGCTGGAAATGCCTTTAAACGACATTTCTCATCATAAGAATGCTCCTGAAGTCATTTTAGGCAGATTTGGGCACTTTTGCTTGAAATGTCACAATCTGACTTGAAATGTTGAAATCTCTTGGCAAACTGCTTTTCTGAGCTGGAAATGCCTTTAAGCGACATTTCTCATCATAAGAATGCTCCTGAAGGCATTTAAGGCAGAATTGGCTACTTTTGCATGAAAAGTCACAATCCAACATGAAATGTTGAAATCTCTTTGCAAAATGCTTTTATGAGCTGGAAATGCCTTTAAACGACATTTCTCATCATAAGAATGCTCCTGAAGGCATTTTAGGCAGATTTGGGCACTTTTGCATGAAAAGTCACAATCCAACTTGAAATGTCGAAATCTCTTTGAAAAATGCTTTTCTGAGCTGGAAATGCCTTTACACGACATTTCTCATCATACGAATGCTCCTGAAGGCATCTTAGGCAGAATTGGGCACTTTTGCATGAAAAGTCACAATCCAACTTGAAATGTCGAAATCTCTTTGAAAAATGTTTTTTTTTTGCTGGAAATGCCTTTAAACGACATTTCTCATTATAAAAATGCACCTGAAGGCATTTTAGGCAGTTGGGCATTTTTGCATGAAAAGTCACAATCCAACATGAAATGTCGAAATCTCTTTGAAAAATGCTTTTCTGAGCTGGAAGTGCCTTTAAACGACATTTCTCATCATAAGAATGCTCCTGAAGGCATCTTAGGCAGAATTGGGCACTTTTGCATGAAAAGTCACAATCCAACTTGAAATGTCGAAATCTCTTTGAAAAATGTTTTTTTTGAGCTGGAAATGCCTTTAAACTACATTTCTCATTATAAGAATGCACCTGAAGGCATTTTAGGCAGTTGGGCATTTTTGCATGAAAAGTCACAATCCAACATGAAATGTTGAAATCTCTTTGCAAAATGCTTTTCTGAGCTGGAAATGCATTTAAACGACATTTCTCATCATAAGAATGCTCCTAAAGGCATTTTAGGCAGTTGTGCACTTTTGCATAAAAAGTCGCAATCCGACTTGAAATGTTGAAATCTCTTTGAAAAATGGTTTTCTGAGCTGGAAATGCCTTTAAACGACGTTTCTCATCATAAGAATGCTCCTGAAGTCATTTTAGGCAGAATTGGGCACTTTTGCTTGAAAAGTCACAATCTGACTTGAAATGTTGAAATCTCTTGGCAAAATGCTTTTCTGAGCTGGAAATGCCTTTAAGCGACATTTCTCATCATAAGAATACTCCTGAAGGCATTTAAGGCAGAATTGGGCACTTTTGCATGAAAAGTCACAATCCAACATGAAATGTTGAAATCTCTTTGCAATATGCTTTTATGAGCTGAAAATGCCTTTAAACGACATTTCTCATCATAAGAATGCTCCTGAAGGCATTTTAGGCAGATTTGGGCACTTTTGCATGAAAAGTCACAATCCAACTTGAAATGTCGAAATCTCTTTGAAAAATGCTTTTCTGAGCTGGAAATGCCTTTACACGACATTTCTCATCATAAGAATGCTCCTGAAGTCATCTTAGGCAGAATTGGGCACTTTTGCATGAAAAGTCACAATCCAACTTGAAATGTCGAAATCTCTTTGAAAAATGTTTTTTTGAGCTGGAAATGCCTTTAAACGACATTTCTCATTATAAGAATGCACCTGAAGGCATTTTAGGCAGTTGGGCATTTTTGCATGAAAAGTCACAATCCAACATGAAATGTTGAAATCTCTTTGCAAAATGCTTTTCTGAGCTGGAAATGCATTTAAACGACATTTCTCATCATAAGAATGCTCCTGAAGGCATTTTAGGCAGTTGTGCACTTTTGCATGAAAAGTCACAATCCGACTTGAAATGTCGAAATCTCTTTGATAAATGCTTTTCTGAGCTGGAAATGCCTTTAAACGACATTTCTCATCATAAGAATGCTCCTGAAGGAATTTTAGACAGAATTGGGCACTTTTGCATGAAAAGTCACAATCCAATTTGAAATGTGGAAATCTCTTTGCAAAATGCTTTTTTTGGGCTGGAAATGCCTTTAAACGACATTTCTCTTCATAAGAATGCTCCTGAAGGCATTTTAGGCAGAATTGGGCACTTTTGCATGAAAAGTCACAATCCAATTTGAAATGTGGAAATCTCTTTGCAAAATGCTTTTCTGAGCTGGAAATGCCTTTAAACGACATTTCTCATCATAAGAATGCTCCTGAAGTCATTTTAGGCAGAATTGGGCACTTTTGCATGAAAAGTCACAATCCAACTTGAAATGTCCAAATCTCTTTGATAAATGCTTTTCTGAGCTGGAAATGCCTTTAAACGACATTTCTCATCATAAGAATGCTTCTGAAGGCATTTTTGGCAGAATTGGGCACTTTTGCATGAAAAGTCACAATTCGACTTGAAATGTCGAAATCTCTTTGTAAATTGCTTTTCTGAGCTGGAAATGCCTTTAAACGACATTTCTCATCATAAGAATGCTCCTGAAGGCATCTTAGGCAGAATTGGGCACTTTTGCATGAAAAGTCACAATCCAACTTGAAATGTCGAAATCTCTTTGAAAAATGTTTTTTTTGAGCTGGAAATGCCTTTAAACGACATTTCTCATTATAAGAATGCACCTGAAGGCATTTTAGGCAGTTGGGCACTTTTGCATGAAAAGTCACAATCCAACATGAAATGTTGAAATCTCTTTGCAAAATGCTTTTCTGAGCTGGAAATGCATTTAAACGACATTTCTCATCATAAGAATGCTCCTGAAAGCATTTTAGGCAGTTGTGCACTTTTGCATGAAAAGTTACAATCCGACTTGAAATGTCGAAATCTCTTTGAAAAATGCTTTTCTGAGCTGGAAATGTCTTGTAACAACATTTCTCATCATAAGAATGCTCCTGAAGGCATTTTAGGCAGAATTGGGCACTTTTGCATGAAAAGTCACAATTCGACTTGAAATGTTGAAATCTCTTTGAAAAATGGTTTTCTGAGCTGGAAATGCCTTTAAACGACATTTCTCATCATAAGAATGCTCCTGAAGGCATTTAGGCAGAATTGGGCACTTTTGCATGAAAAGTCACAATCCAACATGAAATGTTGAAATCTCTTTGCAAAATGCTTTTATGAGCTGGAAATGCTTTTAAACGACATTTCTCATCATAAGAATGCTCCTGAAGGCATTTTAGGCAGATTTGGGCACTTTTGCATGAAAAGTCACAATCCAACATGAAATGTTGAAATCTCTTTGCAAAATGCTTTTATGAGCTGGAAATGCCTTTAAACGACATTTCGCATCATAAGAATGCTCCTGAAGGCATTTTAGGCAGATTTGGGCACTTTTGCATGAAAAGTCACAATCCAACTTGAAATGTCGAAATCTCTTTGAAAAATGTTTTTTTTTTGAGCTGGAAATGCCTTTAAACGACATTTCTCATTATAAGAATGCACCTGAAGGCATTTTAGGCAGTTGGGCATTTTTGCATGAAAAGTCACAATCCAACATGAAATGTTGAAATCTCTTTGCAAAATGCTTTTCTGAGCTGGAAATGCATTTAATTCAATTCAATTCAATTCAATTTTATTTATATAGCGCTTTTCACAAAAGTCAATTGTTTCAAAGCAGCTTTACATAAATAGAAGCAGTGAAAAGCACAGAAAACGACAGATAGCACAACAGAATACATGATAGCATGAGCAGTTAAATTTGCTGCGGCTATGACTCAATATTATAATTGCACGTATTACTAAAGCAACGTATAGAAGAGGAAGCTAGGTAAAGCCCAAAAAGGCTGCCTCCCCGGGGTGAAAAACCCCCTAGGAGAAAAAAAACCCCGTGCTTTTATCCGAGGAAAAATAAGTCCTAGGAGGGAAAAACCCTTGGGAGAACGGAAATGGAGATTTAGCGGAGATTAAGCGGTTCTGCCGGTGATCGTTGGTCAGGTATCAGCTGGGCATAACGTTGAAGGACGGCCAGTAGATCAGAGGTGTGCCGACTTTCACATCTACCGGGACTGGGTCTGTTTGTCTCGTCCTCGGGTCGAGGACGAGACAGGGAGAGAAAAACAAAATCGTATTAGCGTAGCAGCCGTTCATATGTATTGAAGTGTCACACAGTGATGTGGTTTAACTCAGCTTAGTTCCAGACAGACTAAATATTGCGGCATAATAATATTATCCACAGTTGAGGATTTAGCAAATTGGGGGCCCAATGCGAGGGTATATATGGTAAATAAGGGTCACCTTCCGATTTTTAAGAGAAAATGAAACCTGACGACCCGTTTGACTAAGGCCTAAAGCCCCACTGTCGTCGTTAATGCAGGTTCAGTGGCAAACGGGTCTATATTGTATACCATTTACAGGACCAGGAGAAGACCCCAAAAACATCGCAACCCGACCATACGTGTTAACCCGTTTGACTAAGGCCGGAAGCCCCACTGTCGTCGTTAATGCAGGTTCAGTGGCAAACGGGTCTGTATGGCATACTATTCATAAGACTTACGATAGCGCCAAAATCGCAGCCCGACCATACGTGCCAACCCGTTTGACTAAGGCTGGAGGCCCCACTGTCGTCGTTAATGCAGGTTCAGTGGCAAACGGGTCTGTATGGCATACTATTCACAAGACACACGAAAGCGCGAAAAACGCAACCCGACCATACATACCAACCCGTTTGACTAAGGCTGGAGGCCCCACTGTCGTCGTTAATGCAGGTTCAGTGGCAAACGGGTCTGTATGGCATACTATTCATAAGACTTACGATAGCGCCAAAATTGCAACCCGACCATACGTGCCAACCCGTTTGACTAAGGCTGGAGGCCCCACTGTCGTCGTTAATGCAGGTTCAGTGGCAAACGGGTATGTATGGCATACTATTCACAAGACACACGAAAGCGCGAAAAACGCAACCCGACCATACATACCAACCTGTTTGACTAAGGCTGGAGGCCCCACTGTCGTCGTTAATGCAGGTTCAGTGGCAAACGGGTCTGTATGGCATACTATTCACAAGACACACGAAAGCACCAAAATCGCAACCCGACCATACGTGCCAAACCGTTTGACTAAGGCCGAAAGCCCCACTGTCGTCGTTAATGCAGGTTCAGTGGCAAACGGTGGCAAACTATTTAATGCAATTCATTTTAAGTGTTCATGTAGAAAAGGTTTTTATTTATTTATTTGGTTGGTCTGTGTTATGACCGTGAGTGCTTTGTTCCGTGAAAATAACTATTGCGAGTTAAGAACCTTTACTAGACAAATTATGCGAATGCTTTGTTGAAGAGAAAAGTTTTAAGTCTAGATTTAAAATGATCGACTGTGTCTGATTCTCGGACATCGGTTGGTAAATCATTCCAGAGCTTAGGGGCTAAGTAGGAAAAGGATCTTCCACTTTTAGACACTTTTGATAGTCTAGGGATAATCAATAGGCCAGAATTTTGCGACCGTAGTGTGCGTGATGGATTGTATTCTGATAGTTATTCTCTAAGATATGAGGGTGCTAAGCCATTTAAAGCTTTGTAGGTGATTAATGATATTTTAAATTGGATGCGATATTTAACTGGTAGCCAGTGTAAAGATGCCAGAATTGGGCTTATGTGGTCATACTTCTTAGATCGAGTAAGTACCCTTGCAGAAGCGTTTTGAACTAGCTGAAGCTTGTTGACCTGATTTGAATGGCATCCCCCGAGTAGCGAGTTACAATAGTCTATTCTAGAGGTCATAAAAGCATGAATAAGCTTCTCTGCGTCAGATGTAGACAGTATATGGCGTATTTTTGAGATATTTCTAAGATGGAAGAATGCTGTGCGGCAGACGTTGGCAATATGACTATCAAAGGATAAGTTGCTGTCGAACATCACACCTAAGTTCCTAACCGTGGAAGATGGCACCACAGTACAGCCATCTATGTGCAATTTGTAATCTGACATATTATGTTTGTAGCGATTTGGTTCAATAATAAGTACCTCTGTCTTATTGGAGTTGAGCTTAAGAAAGTTATGTGCCATCCAGTCACTAACATCGGTAATGCAGTCTTTTAGCTTAGAAAACGTGTGTGTTTCGCTGGGATGCGAGGAGATGTAAAGCTGGGTATCATCCGCATAGCAGTGAAAACTTATGTTGTGTTTCCTGATAATGTCTCCTAGGGGTAACATGTATAACGAGAACAGGATAGGACCTAAAACTGATCCCTGCGGTACACCGTATTTAACCAGGGAGTGATATGACTCTTCCTCATTTACATAAACAAAGTGATAGCGATTGGTTAGATATGACCTAAACCAGGCTAGCGCTTGACCACTGATACCAACATAGTTTTCTAGTCTATTGAGTAGGATTCTGTGGTCTATTGTGTCAAATGCTGCACTAAGGTCTAGTAATATAAGAATTGAGATTTCACCACGATCGGATGTTAATAGGAGGTCATTTGTAACTCTAAGCAACGCTGTCTCTGTGCTATGGTGGGGCCTGAATCCTGATTGGAACTTTTCATATGTACTATTATTTGTCAAGAATGTGCGTAACTGGCTTGCCACTACCTTTTCTAATATTTTCGAAAGAAAAGGGAGATTTGAGATTGGTCTAAAGTTATTAAGTTCTCCTTGGTCAAGCTGTGGTTTTTTAATCAGCGGTTTAATAACTGCTAGTTTGAAAGCTGTTGGAACGTATCCTATTTCTAGCGATGAGTTAAAGATATTTAGAACCGGGGTTGACACTACAGGGAATACTTCTTTAAGTAGTTTTGTGGGAACGGGGTCTAATATACAGGACGATGATTTGGATGATGTGACTAGTTTAGAGAGCTCATCTATTGTAGTAGGTTTAAATGAATCAAGATGTTCGTATGGTAGTCTAGTGTTAAGTGAACTAATGGGTAGAGTGGTGGCTGCCTGGGTAGCTACGATGTTTTCCCTAATAGCCGAAATTTTGTTAGAAAAGAAGTTCATGAAGTCGTTACTATTGTGTTGAAGTTTACTATTGGTTTCTGTTTGTTCTTTGTTTCTAGTCAGTTTCGCAACTGTGCTAAAGAGGAAACGAGGGTTATTATGATTCTCATTTATAAGCTTGCTAAGATATGTAGATCTGGCGGTTTTAATAGCCTGTCTGTAGTGTTTAACACTCTGTTTCCATGCTGCGCGCCATACTTCTAACTTTGTGCTTCTATAATTTCTTTCCATTTTTCTAGCTGCCTTTTTAAGGGCTGCTGTGTGATGGTCATACCATGGAGCTGGTGGTTTTTCTTTGAATCTCTTTTTTCGAATGGGAGCAACGGCATCCAATGTGTTAGAACAGACATTGTTTAGGTTTTCTATTTCAATATCTAGATCGTCACAGTTATCTGCTACATGTTTCATTTGGGACAGGTCTGGAAGAGTGCTAATAAAGCTATCTTTAGTGGTGGAAATTATTGTTCTGGCTAGTCGGTAGCATGTTGTCTTAGTTTTGATATAGTCTGACTATCCAGGGCCCAGGTCAGGAAACAGACAGATCGGCCTACCCATCAGTCTGTTAGCTGCCTTGACATGTCAAGATCACATATATCCCAGCACATAGAGCCTTTTTTACCAGAGTACCAACACATCTCGACTGTGTCTGTTCCTCGAACAAATAAATACAGAGCACCGTCTACCTCGTCTCGTACAAATCTTATTAACATAAAATTAGAACACAATACACTAAAAGATGAAACTCAAATGTTAAAATTCGGCCTTCTTAACATTAGATCGCTTACCAATAAAGAACCTATTATCAATGAAATAATTACTGACCAAAACTTAGATGCACTCTGTTTAACAGAGACCTGGCTTAAAGCAGACGATTACATCAGTTTAAACGAATCCACCCCACAAGACTATTATTATAAACACGTTCCTCGCCTAAAAGGGAGAGGGGGTGGTGTAGCTACAATATACAACAAAATGTTCAAAGTAAACCATAAATCAGAACTAAAATTTAATTCGTTTGAAATAATACTGTTAAACATGGAAATAACTGATCGTAACAACAAACAGCTTTCGTTCATTTTAGCTACCATATATAGGCCTCCGGGCCACCACACAGATTTTCTTAAAGAAATAGCAGACTTCCTATCTGAGCTTACAGTCACTGTAGACAAAGCTCTTATCGTTGGTGATTTTAACATCCATGTGGATAACTCAAAAGATGCATTAGGACGTGCGTTTATGGATGTTCTAAATTCTCTCGGTATTAAACAAAACGTGTCTGGACCCACGCATACTCGTAAGCACACATTAGACTTAATTCTGTCACTCGGACTCAATATTAATGACATCGAAATATCACCCCAGAGCGATGCCGTTTCAGACCATTGCCTTGTGTCATACACAATACTTCTAGATAGGACCGCTCAGTCTACAACATGCTACAGATTAGCCAGAACAATAATTTCCACCACTAAAGATAGCTTTATTAGCACTCTTCCAGACCTGTCTCAAATGAAACATGTAGCAGATAACCGTGAAGATCTGGATATTATAATAGAAAACCTGAACAACGTTTGCTCTAGCACGATGGATGCCGTTGCTCCCATACGAAAAAAGAGAATCAAAGGAAAAACGCCAGCTCCATGGTATGACCATCATACTGCAGCCCTTAAAAAAGTAGCTAGAAAAATGGAAAGAAACTACCGAAACACAAAGTTAGAAGTATGGCGTTCAGCATGGAAAGAGAGTGTTCAACACTACAGACAGGCTATTAAAACCGCCAGATCTACCTATCTCAGTACGCTTATTAAAGAAAATCATAACAACCCTCGTTTCCTCTTTAGCACAGTTGCGAAACTGACTAGAAACAAAGAACAAACAGAAACCAATAGTAAATTCCAACACAATAGTAACGACTTCATGAACTTCTTTACTAACAAAATTATTTCTATTAGGGAAAACATAGAAACTACGCAAGCAGCCACCACTCAACCCAATAGTACATTTACCACTAGATTATCATACGAACATCTTGAGTCATTTAAACCTACTACAATAGAAGAGCTCTCTAAATTAGTAACGTCATCTAAATCATCGTCCTGTATATTAGACCCCATTCCCACAAAATTACTAAAAGAGGTATTTCATGTAGTGTCCGACTCGGTACTAAATATCTTTAACTCATCGCTAGAATTAGGATACGTTCCAACAGCTTTCAAACTAGCAGTTATTAGACCGCTCATTAAAAAACCAAACCTTGACCAGGGAGATCTTAATAACTTTAGACCAATCTCAAATCTACCTTTTCTTTCTAAAATATTAGAAAAAATAGTGGCAAGCCAGCTACGCACATTCATAGCGAATAATAATACATATGAAAAGTTCCAATCAGGATTCAGGCCCCACCATAGCACAGAGACAGCGCTGCTTAGAGTTACAAATGACCTCCTATTAACATCCGATCGTGGTGAAATCTCAATCCTTATATTACTAGACCTTAGTGCAGCCTTTGACACAATAGATCACAGAATCCTACTCAATAGACTAGAAAACTATGTTGGCATCAGTGGTCAGGCGTTAGCCTGGTTTAGATCGTATCTAACCAATCGATATCACTTTGTTTATGTAAATGAGGAAGAGTCACATCACTCCCCCGTTACATACGGCGTACCTCAGGGATCAGTTCTAGGCCCTATCCTATTCTCGTTATATATGTTACCTCTAGGAGACATTATCAGGAAACATAACATAAGTTTTCACTGCTATGCGGATGATACCCAGCTTTACATCTCGTCACATCCTAGCGAAACCCACCAGTTTGCTAAGCTAACAGACTGCATTAGTGATATTAGGGACTGGATGGCACATAACTTTCTTATGCTAAACTCCAATAAGACAGAGATACTTATTATTGAACCAAATCGCTCCAAACATAATATGTCAGATTACAAGTTGCCCATAGATGGCTGCACGGTGGTGCCATCTTCCACGGTTAAGAATTTAGGCGTAATGTTTGACAGCAATCTATCTTTCGATAGTCATATCTCCAACGTCTGCCGCACAGCATTTTTCCATCTTAGAAATATCTCAAAAATACGCCATATGCTGTCTGCATCAGATGCAGAAAAGCTTATCCATGCTTTTATGACCTCTAGATTAGACTATTGTAACTCGTTACTCGGGGGATGCCATGCAAATCAGGTAAACAAGCTACAGCTGGTTCAAAACGCCGCCGCAAGAGTGCTTACTCGATCTAAAAAGTATGACCACATTAGTCCAATTCTGGCATCTTTACACTGGCTACCAGTTAAATATCGCATACAATTTAAAATATTACTAATCACCTACAAAGCCTTAAATGGCCTAGCGCCCTCGTATATAAAAGAACTACTATCAGAATACAATCCACCACGTAAACTGCGATCACAAAATTCGGGTTACTTAATTATCCCTAGAATATCAAAAGTGTCTAAAGGTGGTAGATCCTTTTCCTACTTAGCCCCTAAGCTCTGGAATGATTTACCAAATAATGTTCGAGTATCAGACACAGTCGATCAATTTAAATCTAAACTTAAGACATTCTTCTTTAACAAAGCATTCACATAGAATGTCCAGTAAATGTACTTTTCCCGCAGTAGTTATTTTGTCTAGAACAAAGCACTCACATACCTCATACGGGTAATTTACTCTTGCCGCAATAGTTAGCCTGTCTGGAACCGAGCTGAATTAAACCACTATAATGTATGACACTTGCATTACATGCGAACGGCCCCTACGCTAATAGAATTCTGTTTTTGTCTCCCTGTCTCGTCCTCGACTCTGAGGACAATGAGACAAACAGACCCAGTTCCTGTTGCTGTGAAGGTCATCGCACCACTAATCAACTGGCTGTCCTTCAACGTGACGCCCAACCGATGCGCGACCAACGGCCACCGGCTGAACCAGTTTAATCCGCTTACACGCTTCCTATCCCTACCGTGTCTATATATTATAAATATAAATATTAATCTCTCCCTAGGGTTTTTTGTCCTTCTAGGATTTTTTCCCATTGGGTTTTCTCCTAGGGGGTTTTTTAGTCCCAGGGAGAGTCAGCCAACTTTGGCTTAACTTAGCACTTTACTGTACACGTTACATTATTAATATGCTCGCTTACACGGTTTTTTATCCTTAGCCGCTATATTCTACTTCTTATACTATGTATTGATTTTCAATGTTCTCCTCTACATCTACTCATGTAAAGCTGCTTTGCAACAATTAACAATTGTGAAAAGCGCTATATAAATAAAATTGAATTGAAATTGAATTGAATAGATTGAGTGATCCTATCTAGAAGTACAGTGTATGACACAAGGTAATGGTCAGAAACTGCATCACTCTGAGGTGATATTTCGACGTCATTAATATTGAGTCCGAGTGACAGAATTAAGTCTAATGTGTGATTACGAGTATGCGTTGGCCCTGTCACGTTTTGTCTAATATTGAGAGAATTTAGAACATCTATAAACGCACGTCCTAATGCGTCTTTTGGGTTGTCCACATCGACATTAAAATCACCAACAATAAGAGCTTTATCTACAGTGACTACAAGCTCAGATAGGAAATCTGCTATTTCATTAAGGAAATCTGCATGGTGACCCGGTGGTCTATAGATTGTCGCTAAAGCAAAAGAAAGCTGTTTGTGGTTACGATCAGTTATTTCCATATTTAACAACATTACTTCAAATGATTTAAATTTTAGCTCAGATTTTTGGTTTACTTTAAACATTGTGTTGTATATTGTAGCTACACCACCCCCTCTCCCCTTTAATCGAGGTTCGTGTTTATAATAATAGTCTTGTGGGGTGGATTAATTTAAACTAATGTAGTCGTCTGCTTTAAGCCAGGTTTCTGTTAAACAGAGTACATCTAAGTTTTGGTCTGTAATTATTTCATTGACAATAGGTTCTTTATTGGTAAGCGATCTAATGTTAAGAAGGCCGAATTTTAAGAATCGAGATTCATCTGTTAATGTATTGTTTTCTAATTTTATTTGAATCAGATTTGTACCAGATGTAACAAGCGGTGCCCTGTATTTATTTGTTCGGGGAACAGATACAGTTGAAATGTGCTGATATTTCGGTAAGATTGACTCGAAGTGCTGGGATATAAGTGGTCTTGACATATCACGGCAGCTAACAGATGGACGGTTAAGCCGATCCGTCTGTTTCCTGACCTGGGCCCTGGATAGTCATACTATATCAGAATTAAGACTATTGATCAGATTTTTAGTGAGTATAGCACTTCCTTCCGATGACGGGTGAAGGCCATCTCGGGTTAGGAGAAATGGTCTTCCCCAGAAATGCTTCCAATTGTCTATAAACCCTACGTTATGCTGAGGGCACCACTTTGACATCCATCCATTGAGAGACACTAATCTACTATGTGTTTCATCTCCCCGGTAGGCGGGGAGGGGACCAGAGCATATTACATTGTCTGACATTGTTTTTGCAATTTCACACATCTCCTTAATATTATCTTTGGTGATTTCCGACTGGCGGAGCCTAGTGTCATTCGTGCCGGCGTGAATAACAATCTTAGAAAACTTCCGCTTAGCATTAGCCAGCACTTTAAGTTTGGATCTAATGTCAGACGTTCTGGCTCCCGGTATACAGTCGACTATGGTGTTTGGTGCCTCAATGTTAGTGTTCCTGAGTATAGAATCTCCAATGACCAGGGCACTTTTAAAAGGTGTTTCAGCTGGTATACTCCTTAGGGGATCGAATCTGTTAGAAATTGTCGTTACGTTATGGGTCTTAGAAGGACGCCTTATATGACTATGCCGCCTAACAGTCACCCAGTTTGACCGCCGACTTGACTCTGATGACGGAACCGAGCCATGTGTATTTTGATAAACACTATGCGCGCTCGATACAGTATTTGTAATATTTATATTAGCATCTGATGTCGGAACCGAGCCATTAGTCTTTTCGCTCGATAGATTATTTGCGACAGTAACATTAGCGGTTTTGCTATCCTCAACTAGCGTTCGGATGCGCGATTCTAGTTCAGCAACCTTCTCAGTTAACCTTAATACTTCAATACACTTAGTGCATGTAAACCCCTCTATGCTAACAGCAGAAGCTAAACTATACATGTGGCAAGTAGTACATGTTACAATAACAAGCGGAGTCTTACCGCTTTCATGCTGGGCGATGGCGTCTTCGTTTACCCGAACGCGGTCCCCGGAGCTGCATCGCGTGGGGTGTTCGGTTGTGACACCCCTCGGTCGCCTGCGAACGTCTGGGGCCAGGGTGATGTTTGGCTTGCCGAATCTGCGAAGGCCGGGCAGCGGTTCCTCCACAGCTTCCCGATCGCTTTCATGTCGTTCACGGTCCGTGAAGCTGCATCGCGTGGAATGCATGTTTGTTGCTCGCTTGTGGACGTCGGAAGGCAGGGTGAAGTGGGCGCTGTACCTCGCCTTGGATCTGCTAAAACCGGGAAACAACTCCTCCACAGCTTCCCGCTCAGGTGAGGATAGGTCAGAAAAGCATATATCAGATGAATCCGCCATTAGATCGGAAAATGCTAGCTTCAGCCTCCACCGTGTGGATGCTAGCGGGCTATATGCTAACAACACTGGGTGTTTATTAGTGATAAATAGTTTCACGTGGTAGTACTGCTCAATAATCGTCACGGTAAAGTATTCCTATGTAAAACTAATAAGTTATATTATATAAATAGGAATAAGATGGTAAAAAAAAAGCTTTTAGATGATGAACTCGACGGAGCTACGATGCACGATCTGTTCAGCGTGACGTCACAAACCGGAAACCCGGTTACACCATGACTTTGAAAGCTTGATGTTTTGTCTTTATTCTTCAGCAATTATTTTTCCACCCCATTTTTTCATTTAGTCATTACTAGTCTGTGAATTTAAACGACATTTCTCATCATAAGAATGCTCCTGAAGTCATTTTAGGCAGAATTGGGCACTTTTGCTTGAAAAGTCACAATCCGACTTGAAATGTCGAAATCTCTTTGAAAAATGCTTTTCTGTGCTGGAAATGCCTTTAAACGACATTTCTCATCATAAGAATGCTCCTGAAGTCATTTTAGGCAGAATTGGGCACTTTTGCTTGAAAAGTCACAATCCGACTTGAAATGTTGAAATCTCTTGGCAAAATGCTTTTCTGAGCTGGAAATGCCTTTAAACGACATTTCTCATCATAAGAATGCTTCTGAAGGCATTTAAGGCAGAATTGGGCACTTTTGCATGAAAAGTCACAATCCAACTTGAAATTTCGAAATCTCTTTGAAAAATGCTTTTCTGAGCTGGAAATGCCTTTAAACGACATTTCTCATCATAAGAATGCTCCTGAAGACATTTTAGGCAGAATTGGGCACTTTTGCATGAAAAGTCACATTCCGACTTGAAATGTCGAAATCTCTTTGTAAAATGCTTTTCTGAGCTGGAAATGCCTTTAAACGACATTTCTCATCATAAGAATACTCCTGAAGGCATTTTAGGCAGAATTGGGCAATTTGAAATGAAAAGTCACAATCCGACATGAAATGTTGAAATCTCTTGGCAAAATGCTTTTCTGATCTGGAAATGCCTTTAAACGACATTTCTCATCATATGAATGCTCCTGAAGGCATTTTAGGCAGAATTGGGCACTTTTGCATGAAAAGTCACAATCCGACTTGAAATGTCGAAATCTCTTTGAAAAATGCTTTTCTGAGCTGGAAACGCCTTTAAACGACATTTCTCATCATAAGAATGCTCCTGAAGGCATTTTAGGCAGATTTGGGCACTTTTGCATGAAAGGTCACAATCCAACTTGAATGTCGAAATCTCTTTGAAAAATGCTTTTCTGAGCTGGAAATGCCTTTAAACGACATTTCTCATCATAAGAATGCTCCTGAAGGCATTTTAGGCAGATTTGGGCACTTTTGCATGAAAGGTCACAATCCAACTTGAATGTCGAAATCTCTTTGAAAAATGCTTTTCTGAGCTGGAAATGCCTTTAAACGACATTTCTCATCATAAGAATGCTCCTGAAGGCATCTTAGGCAGAATTGGGCACTTTTGCATGAAAAGTCACAATCCAGCTTGAAATGTCGAAATCTCTTTGAAAAATGCTTTTCTGAGCTGGAAATGCCTTGAAACGACATTTCTCATCATAAGAATGCTCTTGAAGGCATTTTAGGCAGAATTGGGCACTTTTGCATGAAAAGTCACAATCCAACTTGAAATGTCGAAATCTCTTTGAAATATGCTTTTCTGAGCTAGAAATGCATTTAAACGACATTTCTCATCATAAGAATGCTCCTGAAGGCATTTTAGGCAGAATTGGGCACTTTTGCATGAAAAGTCACAATTCGACTTGAAATGTCGAAATCTCTTTGAAAAATGCTTTTCTGAGCTGGAAATGCCTTTACACGACATTTCTCATCATAAGAATGCTCCTGAAGGCATTTTAGGCAGAATTGGGCACTTTTGCATGAAAAGTCACAATCCAGCTTGAATTGTGGAAATCTCTTTGAAAAATGCTTTTCTGAGCTGGAAATGCCTTTAAACGACATTTCTCATCATAAGAGTGCTCCTGAAGTCATTTTAGGCAGATTTGGTCACTTTTGCTTGAAATGTCACAATCTGACTTGAAATGTTGAAATCTCTTGGCAAACTGCTTTTCTGAGCTGGAAATGCCTTTAAACGACATTTCTCATCATAAGAATGCTCCTGAAGGCATTTTAGGCAGATTTGGGCACTTTTGCATGAAAAGTCACAATCCAATTTGAAATGTGGAAATCTCTTTGCAAAATGCTTTTCTGAGCTGGAAATGCCTTTAAACGACATTTCTCATCATAAGAATGCTCCTGAAGGCATTTAAGGCAGAATTGGCTACTTTTGCATGAAAAGTCACAATCCAACATGAAATGTTGAAATCTCTTTGCAAAATGCTTTTATGAGCTGGAAATGCCTTTAAACGACATTTCTCATCATAAGAATGCTCCTGAAGGCATTTTAGGCAGATTTGGGCACTTTTGCATGAAATGTCACAATCCAACTTGAAATGTCGAAATATCTTTGCAAAATGCTTTTTTTGAGCTGGAAATGCCTTTAAACGACAATTCTCATCATAAGAATGCTCCTGAAGGCATTTTAGGCAGAATTGGGCACTTTTGCATGAAAAGTCACAATCCAATTTGAAATGTGGAAATCTCTTTGCAAAATGCTTTTCTGAGCTGGAAATGCCTTTAAACGACATTTCTCATCATAAGAATGCTCCTGAAGGCATTTTAGGCAGAATTGGGCACTTTTGCATGAAAAGTCACAATCCAGCTTGAAATGTGGAAATCTCTTTGCAAAATGCTTTTCTGAGCTGGAAATGCCTTTAAACGACATTTCTCATCATAAGAATGCTCCTGAAGGCATTTAAGGCAGAATTGGCTACTTTTGCATGAAAAGTCACAATCCAACATGAAATGTTGAAATCTCTTTGCAAAATGCTTTTATGGGCTGGAAATGCCTTTAAACGACATTTCTCATCATAAGAATGCTCCTGAAGGCATTTTAGGCAGATTTGGGCACTTTTGCATGAAAAGTCACAATCCAATTTGAAATGTGGAAATCTCTTTGCAAAATGCTTTTCTGAGCTGGAAATGCCTTTAAACGACATTTCTCATCATAAGAATGCTTCTGAAGGCATTTAAGGCAGATTTGGGCACTTTTGCATGAATAGTCACAATCCGACTTGAAATGTGGAAATCTCTTTGCAAAATGCTTTTCTCAGCTGGAAATGCCTTTAAACGACATTTCTTATCATAAGAATGCTCCTGAAGACATTTTAGGCAGAATTGGGCACTTTTGCATGAAAAGTCACAATCCAGCTTGAAATGTGGAAATCTCTTTGCAAAATGCTTTTCTGAGCTGGAAATGCCTTTAAACGACATTTCTCATCATAAGAATGCTCCTGTAGGCATTTTAGGCAGAATTGGGCACTTTTACATGAAAAGTCACAAATCAAATTGAAATGTGGAAATCTCTTTGCAAAATGCTTTTCTGAGCTGGAAATGCCTTTAAACGACATTTCTCATCATAAGAATGCTCCTGAAGGCATTTTAGGCAGAATTGGGCACTTTTGCATGAAAAGTCACAATCCAGCTTGAAATGTGGAAATCTCTTTGAAAAATGCTTTTCTGAGCTGGAAATGCCTTTAAACGACATTTCTCATCATAAGAATGCTCCTGAAGTCATTTTAGGCAGATTTGGGCACTTTTGCGTGAAATGTCACAATCTGACTTGAAATGTTGAAATCTCTTGGCAAACTGCTTTTCTGAGCTGGAAATGCCTTTAAGCGACATTTCTCATCATAAGAATGCTCCTGAAGGCATTTAAGGCAGAATTGGCTACTTTTGCATGAAAAGTCACAATCCAACATGAAATGTTGAAATCTCTTTGCAAAATGCTTTTATGAGCTGGAAATGCCTTTAAACGACATTTCTCATCATAAGAATGCTCCTGAAGGCATTTTAGGCAGATTTGGGCACTTTTGCATGAAAAGTCACAATCCAACTTGAAATGTCGAAATCTCTTTGAAAAATGCTTTTCTGAGCGGGAAATGCCTTTACACGACATTTCTCATCATAAGAATGCTCCTGAAGGCATCTTAGGCAGAATTGGGCACTTTTGCATGAAAAGTCACAATCCAACTTGAAATGTCGAAATCTCTTTGCAAAATGCTTTTTTTGAGCTGGAAATGCCTTTAAACGACAATTCTCATCATAAGAATGCTCCTGAAGGCATCTTAGGCAGAATTGGGCACTTTTGCATGAAAAGTCACAATCGAATTTGAAATGTGGAAATCTCTTTGCAAAATGCTTTTCTGAGCTGGAAATGCCTTTAAACGACATTTCTCATCATAAGAATGCTCCTGAAGGCATTTTAGGCAGAATTGGGCACTTTTGCATGAAAAGTCACAATCCAGCTTGAAATGTAGAAATCTCTTTGCAAAATGCTTTTCTGAGCTGGAAATGCCTTTAAACGACATTTCTCATCATAAGAATGCTTCTGAAGGCATTTAAGGCAGAATTGGGCACTTTTGCATGAAAAGTCACAATCCGACTTGAAATGTCGAAATCTCTTTGAAAAATACTTTTCTGAGCTGGAAATGCCTTTAAACGACATTTCTCATCATATGAATGCTCCTGAAGGCATTTTATGCAGAATTGGGCACTTTTGCATGAAAAGTCACAATCCGAATTGAAATGTCGAAATCTCTTTGAAAAATGCTTTTCTGAGCTGGAAATTCCTTTAAACGACATTTCTCATCATATGAATGCTCCTGAAGGCATTATAGGCAGAATTGGGCACTTTTGCATGAAAAGTCACAATCCGACTTGAAAAGTCGAAATCTCTTTGAAAAATGTTTTTCTGAGCTGGAAATGCCTTTAAACGACATTTCTCATCATAAGAATGCTCCTGAAGGCATTTAAGGCAGAATTGGGCACTTTTGCATGAAAAGTCACAATCCGACTTGAAATGTTGAAATCTCTGTGAAAAATGCTTTTCTGAGCTGTAAATGCCTTTAAACAACTTTTCTCATCATAAGAATGCTCCTGAAGGCATTTTAGGCAGAATTGGGCACTTTTGCATGAAAAGTCACAATCCGACTTGAAATGTTGAAGTCTCTTTGAAAAATGCTTTTCTAAGCTGGAAATGACTTTAAACGACATTTCTCGCCATAAGAATGCTCCTGAAGTCATTTTAGGCAGAAATGGGCACTTTTGCTTGAAAAGTCACAATCCGACTTGAAATGTTGAAATCTCTTTGAAAAATGCTTTTCTGAGCTGGAAATGCCTTTAAACGACATATCTCATCATAAGAATGCTTCTGAAGGCATTTAAGGCAGAATTGGGCACTTTTGCATGAAAAGTCACAATCCAACATGAAATGTTGAAATCTCTTTGCCAAATGCTTTTATGAGCTGGAAATGCCTTTCAACGAAATTTCTCATCATAAGAATGCTCCTGAAGGCATTTTAGGCAGAATTGGGCACTTTTGCATGAAAAGTCACAATCCAACTTGAAATGTCAAAATCTCTTTGTAAAATGCTTTTCTGAGCTGGAAATGCCTTTAAACGACATTTCTCATCATAAGAATTCTCCTGAAGGCATTTTATGCAGAATTGGGCACTTTTGCATGAAAAGTCACAATCCGACTTGAAATGTCGAAATCTCTTTGAAAAATGCTTTTCTGAGCTGGAAATGCCTTTAAACGACATTTCTCATCATATGAATGCTCCTGAAGGCATTTTAGGCAGAATTGGGCACTTTTGCATGAAAAGTCACAATCCGAATTGAAATGTCGAAATCTCTTTGAAAAATGCTTTTCTGAGCTGGAAATGCCTTTAAACGACATTTCTCATCATATGAATGCTCCTGAATGCATTTTAGGCAGAATTGGGCACTTTTGCATGAAAAGTCACAATCCAACTTAAAATGTCGAAATCTCTTTGAAAAATGTTTTTCTGAGCTGGAAATGCCTTTAAACGACATTTCTCATCATAAGAATGCTCCTGAAGTCATTTTAGGCAGAATTGGGCACTTTTGCATGAAAAGTCACAATCCAACTTGAAATGTCAAAATCTCTTTGTAAAATGCTTTTCTGAGCTGGAAATGCCTTTAAACGACATTTCTCGCCATAAGAATGCTCCTGAAGTCATTTTAGGCAGAAATGGGCACTTTTGCTTGAAAAGTCACGATCCGACATGAAATGTTGAAATCTCTTTGCAAAATGCTTTTATGAGCTGGAAATGCCTTTAAACGAAATTTCTCATCATAAGAATGCTCCTGAAGGCATGTTAGGCAAAATTGGGCAATTTTGCATTAAAAGTCACAATCCAACTTGAAATGTCGAAATCTTTTTGCAAAATGCTTTTATGAGCCGGAAATGCCTTTAAACGACATTTCTCATCATAAGTATGCCCCTGAAGGCATTTTAGACAGTTGGGCACTTTTGCATGAAAAGTCACAATCCGACTTGAAATGTGGAAATCTCTTTGAAAAATGCTTTTCTGAGCTAGAAATGCCTTTACACGACATTTCTCATCATAAGAATGCTCCTGAAGGCATTTTAGGCAGAATTGGGCACTTTTGCATGAAAAGTCACAATCCGACTTGAAATTTGGAAATCTCTTTGAAAAATGCTTTTCTGAGCTGGAAATGCCTTTACACGACATTTCTCATCATAAGAATGCTCCTGAAGGCATTTTAGGCAGAATTGGGCACTTTTGCATGAAAAGTCACAATTCGACTTGAAATGTCGAAATCTCTTTGAAAAATGCTTTTCTGAGCTGGAAATGCCTTTACACGACATTTCTCATCATAAGAATGCTCCTGAAGGCATTTTAGGCAGAATTGGGCACTTTTGCATGAAAAGTCACAATCCAGCTTGAAATGTGGAAATCTCTTTGAAAAATGCTTTTCTGAGCTGGAAATGCCTTTAAACGACATTTCTCATCATAAGAGTGCTCCTGAAGTCATTTTAGGCAGAATTGGGCACTTTTGCATTAAAAAAGTCACAATCCGACTTGAAATTTCGAAATCTCTTTGAAAAATGCTTTTCTGAGCTGGAAATGCCTTTAAACGACATTTCTCATCATAAGAATGCTTCTGAAGGCATTTTAGGCAGAATTGGGCACTTTTGCATGAAAAGTCACAATCCGACTTGAAATGTCGAAATCTCGTTGAAAAATACTTTTCTGAGCTGGAAATGCCTTTAAACGACATTTCTCATCATATGAATGCTCCTGAAGGCATTTTAGGCAGAATTGGGCACTTTTGCATGAAAAGTCACAATCCAACTTGAAATTTCGAAATCTCTTTGAAAAATGCTTTTCTGAGCTGTAAATGCCTTTAAACAACTTTTCTCATCATAAGAATGCTCCTGAAGGCAATTTAGGCAGATTTGGGCACTTTTGCATGAAAAGTCACAATCCGACTTGAAATGTTGAAATCTCTTTGAAAAATGCTTTTCTGAGCTGGGAATGCCTTTGAACGACATTTCTCATCATAAGAATGCTCCTGAAGGCATTTTAGGCAGAATTGGGCACTTTTGCATGAAAAGTCACAATCCGACTTGAAATGTTGAAATCTCTTGGCAAAATGCTTTTCTGAGCTGGAAATGCCTTTAAACAACATTTCTCATCATAAGAATGCTCCTGAAGGCATTTAAGACAGAATTGGGCACTTTTGCATGAAAAGTCACAATCCGACATAAAATGTTGAAATCTCTTTGCAAAATGCTTTTATGAGCTGGAAATGCCTTTAAACGACATTTCTCATCATAAGAGTGCTCCTGAAGGCATTTTAGGCAGAATTGGGCACTTTTGCATGAAAATTCACAATCCGACTTGAAATGTTGAAATCTCTTGGCAAAATGCTTTTCTGATCTGGAAATGCCTTTAAACGACATTTCTCATCATAAGAATGCTCCTGAAGGCATTTTATGCAGAATTGGGCACTTTTGCATGAAAAGTCACAATCCGACTTGAAATGTCGAAATCTCTTTGAAAAATGCTTTTCTGAGCTGTAAATGCCTTTAAACAACTTTTCTCATCATAAGAATGCTCCTGAAGGCAATTTAGGCAGATTTGGGCACTTTTGCATGAAAAGTCACAATCCGACTTGAAATGTTGAAATCTCTTTGAAAAATGCTTTTCTGAGCTGGAAATGCCTTTAAACGACATTTCTCATCATAAGAGTGCTCCTGAAGTCATTTTAGGCAGAATTGGGCACTTTTGCATTAAAAAAGTCACAATCCGACTTGAAATTTCGAAATCTCTTTGAAAAATGCTTTTCTGAGCTGGAAATGCCTTTAAACGACATTTCTCATCATAAGAATGCTTCTGAAGGCATTTTAGGCAGAATTGGGCACTTTTGCATGAAAAGTCACAATCCGACTTGAAATGTCGAAATCTCGTTGAAAAATGCTTTTCTGAGCTGGAAATGCCTTTAAACGACATTTCTCATCATATGAATGCTCCTGAAGGCATTTTAGGCAGAATTGGGCACTTTTGCATGAAAAGTCACAATCCAACTTGAAATTTCGAAATCTCTTTGAAAAATGCTTTTCTGAGCTGTAAATGCCTTTAAACAACTTTTCTCATCATAAGAATGCTCCTGAAGGCATTTAAGGCAGAATTGGGCACTTTTGCATGAAAAGTCACAATCCAACATGAAATGTTGAAATCTCTTTGCAAAATGCTTTTATGAGCTGGAAATGCCTTTAAACGACATTTCTCATCATATGAATTCTCCTGAAGTCATTTTCGGCAGATTTGGGCACTTTTGCATGAAAAGTCACAATCCAGCTTGAAATGTGGAAATCTCTTTGAAAAATGCTTTTCTGAGCTGGAAATGCCTTTAAACGACATTTCTCATCATAAGAATGCTCCTGAAGGCATTTTAGGCAGAATTGGGCACTTTTACATGAAAAGTCACAAATCAAATTGAAATGTGGAAATCTCTTTGCAAAATGCTTTTCTGAGCTGGAAATGCCTTTAAACGACATTTCTCATCATATGAATGCTCCTGAAGGCATTTTATGCAGAATTGGGCACTTTTGCATGAAAAGTCACAATCCGAATTGAAATGTCGAAATCTCTTTGAAAAATGCTTTTCTGAGCTGGAAATTCCTTTAAACGACATTTCTCATCATATGAATGCTCCTGAAGGCATTTTAGGCAGAATTGGGCACTTTTGCATGAAAAGTCACAATCCGACTTGAAAAGTCGAAATCTCTTTGAAAAATGTTTTTCTGAGCTGGAAATGCCTTTAAACGACATTTCTCATCATAAGAATGCTTCTGAAGGCATTTAAGGCAGAGTTGGGCACTTTTGCATGAAAAGTCACAATCCTACTTGAAATGTTGAAATCTCTTTGAAAAATGCTTTTCTGAGCTGTAAATGCCTTTAAACAACATTTCTCGCCATAAGAATGCTCCTGAAGGCATTTTAGGCAGACTTGACCACATTTGCATGAAAAGTCACAATCCAACTTTAAATGTCGAAATCTCTTTGAAAAATGCTTTTCTGAGCTGGAAATGCCTTTAAACGACATTTCTCATCATAAGAATGCTCCTGAAGGCATTTTAGGCAGAACTGTGCACTTTTGCATGAAAAGTCACAATCCAACTTGAAATGTCGAAATCTCTTTGTAAAATGATTTTCTGAGCTGGAAATGCCTTTAAACGACATTTCTCATCATAAGAATACTCCTGAAGGCATTTTATGCAGAATTGGGCACTTTTGCATGAAAAGTCACAATCCGACTTGAAATGTTGAAATCTCTTTGAAAAATGCTTTTCTGAGCTAGAAATGCCTTAACACGACATTTCTCATCATAAGAATGCTCCTGAAGGCATTTTAGGCAGAATTGGGCACTTTTGCATGAAAAGTCACAATCCGACTTGAAATGTGGAAATCTCTTTGAAAAATGCTTTTCTGAGCTAGAAATGCCTTTACACGACATTTCTCATCATAAGAATGCTCCTGAAGGCATTTTAGGCAGAATTGGGCACTTTTGCATTTAAAAAGTCACAATCCGACTTGAAATTTCGAAATCTCTTTGAAAAATGCTTTTCTGAGCTGGAAATGCCTTTAAACGACATTTCTCATCATAAGAATGCTTCTGTAGGCATTTTAGGCAGAATTGGGCACTTTTGCATGAAAAGTCAAAATCCGACTTGAAATGTTGAAGTCTCTTTGAAAAATGCTTTTCTGAACTGGAAATGCCTTTAAACAACATTTCTCGCCATAAGAATGCTCCTGAAGGCATTTTAGGCAGAATTGGGCACATTTGCATGAAAAGTCACAATTTAACTTTAAATGTCAAAATCTCTTTGAAAAATGCTTTTCTGAGCTGGAAATGCCTTTAAACGACATTTCTCATCATAAGAATGCTCCTGAAGGCATTTTAGGCAGAACTGTGCACTTTTGCATGAAAAGTCACAATCCAACTTGAAATGTCGAAATCTCTTTGTAAAATGCTTTTCTGAGCTGGAAATGCCTTTAAACGACATTTCTCATCATAAGAATACTCCTGAAGGCATTTTATGCAGAATTGGGCACTTTTGCATGAAAAGTCACAATCCGACTTGAAATTTTGAAATCTCCTTGAAAAATGCTTTTCTGAGCTAGAAATGCCTTAACACGACATTTCTCATCATAAGAATGCTCCTGAAGGCATTTTAGGCAGAATTGGGCACTTTTGCATGAAAAGTCACAATCCGACTTGAAATGTGGAAATGTCTTTGAAAAATGCTTTTCTGAGCTAGAAATGCCTTTACACGACATTTCTCATCATAAGAATGCTCCTGAAGGCATTTTACGCAGAATTGGGCACTTTTGCATTTAAAAAGTCACAATCCGACTTGAAATTTCGAAATCTCTTTGAAAAATGCTTTTCTGAGCTGGAAATGCCTTTAAACGACATTTCTCATCATAAGAATGCTTCTGTAGGCATTTTAGGCAGAATTGGGCACTTTTGCATGAAAAGTCAATATCCGACTTGAAATGTTGAAGTCTCTTTGAAAAATGCTTTTCTGAGCTGGAAATGCCTTTAAACAACATTTCTCGCCATAAGAATGCTCCTGAAGGCATTTTAGGCAGAATTGGGCACATTTGCATGAAAAGTCACAATTTAACTTTAAATGTCAAAATCTCTTTGAAAAATGCTTTTCTGAGCTGGAAATGCCTTTAAACGACATTTCTCATCATAAGAATGCTCCTGAAGGCATTTTAGGCAGAACTGTGCACTTTTGCATGAAAAGTCACAATCCAACTTGAAATGTCGAAATCTCTTTGTAAAATGCTTTTTTGAGCTGGAAATGCCTTTAAACGACATTTCTCATCATAAGAATACTCCTGAAGGCATTTTATGCAGAATTGGGCACTTTTGCATGAAAAGTCACAATCCGAATTGAAATGTCGAAATCTCTTTGAAAAATGCTTTTCTGCGCTGGAAATGCCTTTAAACGACATTTCTCATCATAAGTATGCCCCTGAAGGCATTTTAGGCAGAATTGGGCACTTTTGCATTAAAAAAGTCACAATCCGACTTGAAATTTCGAAATCTCTTTGAAAAATGCTTTTCTGAGCTGGAAATGCCTTTAAACGACATTTCTCGCCATAAGAATGCTCCTGAAGGCATTTTAGGCAGAATTGGGCACTTTTGCATGAAAAGTCACAATCCGAATTGAAATGTCGAAATCTCTTTGAAAAATGCTTTTCTGAGCTGGAAATGCCTTTAAACGACATATCTCATCATATGAATGCTCCTGAAGGCATTTTAGGCAGAACTGTGCACTTTTGCATGAAAAGTCACAATCCAACTTGAAATGTCGAAATCTCTTTGTAAAATGCTTTTCTGAGCTGGAAATGCCTTTAATCGACATTTCTCATCATAAGAATACTCCTGAAGGCATTTTAGGCAGAATTGGGCACTTTTGCATTAAAAAAGTCACAATCCGACTTGAAATTTCGAAATCTCTTTGAAAAATGCTTTTCTGAGCTGGAAATGCCTTTTAAACGACATTTCTCATCATAAGAATGCTTCTGAAGGCATTTTAGGCAGAATTGGGCACTTTTGCATGAAAAATCACAATCCGACTTGAAATGTCGAAATCTCTTTGAAAAATGCTTTTCTGAGCTGGAAATGCCTTTAAACGACATTTCTCATCATAAGAATGCTCCTGAAGGCATTTTAGGCAGAATTGGGCACTTTTGCATGAAAAGTCACAATCCAACTTGAAATTTCGAAATCTCTTTGAAAAATGCTTTTCTGAGCTGTAAATGCCTTTAAACAACTTTTCTCATCATAAGAATGCCCCTGAAGGCAATTTAGGCAGATTTGGGCACTTTTGCATGAAAAGTCACAATCCGACTTGAAATGTGGAAATCTCTTTGAAAAATGCTTTTCTGAGCTAGAAATGCCTTAACACGACATTTCTCATCATAAGAATGCTCCTGAAGGCATTTTAGGCAGAATTGGGCACTTTTGCATGAAAAGTCACAGTCCGACTTGAAATGTGGAAATCTCTTTGAAAAATGCTTTTCTGAGCTAGAAATGCCTTTACACGACATTTCTCATCATAAGAATGCTCCTGAAGGCATTTTAGGCAGAATTGGGCACTTTTGCATTAAAAAAGTCACAATCCGACTTGAAATTTCGAAATCTCTTTGAAAAATGCTTTTCTGAGCTGGAAATGCCTTTAAACGACATTTCTCATCATAAGAATGCTTCTGTAGGCATTTTAGGCAGAATTGGGCACTTTTGCATGAAAAGTCAAAATCCGACTTGAAATGTTGAAGTCTCTTTGAAAAATGCTTTTCTGAGCTGGAAATGCCTTTAAACAACATTTCTCGCCATAAGAATGCTCCTGAAGGCATTTTAGGCAGAATTGGGCACATTTGCATGAAAAGTCACAATCCAACTTTAAATGTCGAAATCTCTTTGAAAAATGCTTTTCTGAGCTGGAAATGCCTTTAAACGACATTTCTCATCATAAGAATGCTCCTGAAGGCATTTTAGGCAGAACAGTGAACTTTTGCATGAAAAGTCACAATCCAACTTGAAATGTCGAAATCTCTTTGTAAAATGCTTTTCTGAGCTGGAAATGCCTTTAAACGACATTTCTCATCATAAGAATACTCCTGAAGGCATTTTATGCAGAACAGTGAACTTTTGCATGAAAAGTCACAATCCGACTTGAAATTTTGAAATCTCCTTGAAAAATGCTTTTCTGAGCTAGAAATGCCTTTACACGACATTTCTCATCATAAGAATGCTCCTGAAGGCATTTTATGCAGAATTGGGCACTTTTGCATGAAAAGTCACAATCCGACTTGAAATGTCGAAATCTCTTTGAAAAATGCTTTTCTGAGCTAGAAATGCCTTTACACGACATTTCTCATCATAAGAATGCTCCTGAAGGCATTTTAGGCAGAATTGGGCACTTTTGCATGAAAAGTCACAATCCGAATTGAAATGTCGAAATCTCTTTGAAAAATGCTTTTCTGCGCTGGAAATGCCTTTAAACAACATTTCTCATCATAAGTATGCCCCTGAAGGCATTTTAGGCAGAATTGGGCACTTTTGCATTAAAAAAGTCACAATCCGACTTGAAATTTCGAAATCTCTTTGAAAAATGCTTTTCTGAGCTGGAAATGCCTTTAAACGACATTTCTCATCATAAGAATGCTTCTGAAGGCATTTTAGGCAGAATTGGGCACTTTTGCATGAAAAGTCACAATCCAACTTGAAATGTCGAAATCTCTTTGAAAAATGCTTTTCTGAGCTGGAAATGCCTTTAAACGACATTTCTCATCATATGAATGCTTCTGAAAGCATTTTAGGCAGAATTGGGCACTTTTGCATGAAAAATCACAATCCGACTTGAAATGTCGAAATCTCTTTGAAAAATGCTTTTCTGAGCTGGAAATGCCTTTAAACGACATTTCTCATCATAAGAATGCTCCTGAAGGCATTTTAGGCAGAATTGGGCACTTTTGCATGAAAAGTCACAATCCAACTTGAAATTTCGAAATCTCTTTGAAAAATGCTTTTCTGAGCTGTAAATGCCTATAAACAACTTTTCTCATCATAAGAATGCTCCTGAAGGCAATTTAGGCAGATTTGGGCACTTTTGCATGAAAAGTCACAATCCGACTTGAAATGTTGAAATCTCTTTGAAAAATGCTTTTCTGAGCTGGGAATGCCTTTGAACGACATTTCTCATCATAAGAATGCTCCTGAAGGCATTTTAGGCAGAATTGGGCACTTTTGCATGAAAAGTCACAATCCGACTTGAAATGTTGAAATCTCTTGGCAAAATGCTTTTCTGAGCTGGAAATGCCTTTAAACAACATTTCTCATCATAAGAATGCTCCTGAAGGCATTTAAGACAGAATTGGGCACTTTTGCATGAAAAGTCACAATCCGACATGAAATGTTGAAATCTCTTTGCAAAATGCTTTTACGAGCTGGAAATGCCTTTAAACGACATTTCTCATCATAAGAATGCTCCTGAAGGCATTTTAGGCAGAATTGGGCACTTTTGCATGAAAATTCACAATCCGACTTGAAATGTTGAAATCTCTTGGCAAAATGCTTTTCTGATCTGGAAATGCCTTTAAACGACATTTCTCATCATAAGAATGCTCCTGAAGGCATTTTAGGCAGAATTGGGCACTTTTACATGAAAAGTCACAATCCAACTTGAAATGTCGAAATCTCTTTGAAATATGCTTTTCTGAGCTGGAAATGCATTTAAACGACATTTCTCATCATAAGAATGCTCCTGGAGGCATTTTAGGCAGAATTGGGCACTTTTGCATGAAAAGTCACATTTCGACTTGAAATGTCGAAATCTCTTTGAAAAATGCTTTTCTGAGCTGGAAATGCCTTTACACGACATTTCTCATCATAAGAATGCTCCTGAAGGCATCTTAGGCAGAATTGGGCACTTTTGCATGAAAAGTCACAAATCAAATTGAAATGTGGAAATCTCTTTGCAAAATGCTTTTCTGAGCTGGAAATGCCTTTAAACGACATTTCTCGCCATAAGAATGCTCCTGAAGTCACTTTAGGCAGAAATGGGCACTTTTGCTTGAAAAGTCATGATCCGACATGAAATGTTGAAATCTCTTTGCAAAATGCTTTTATGAGCTGGAAATGCCTTTAAACGAAATTTCTCATCATAAGAATGTTCCTGAAGGCATTTTATGCAGAATTGGGCACTTTTGCATGAAAAGTCACAATCCAATTTGAAATGTGGAAATCTCTTTGAAAAATGCTTTTCTGAGCTGGAAATGCCTTTACACGACATTTCTCATCATAAGAATGCTCCTGAAGGCATTTTAGGCAGAATTGGGCACTTTTGCATTAAAAAAGTCACAATCCGACTTGAAATTTCGAAATCTCTTTGAAAAATGCTTTTCTGAGCTGGAAATGCCTTTTAACGACGTTTCTCATCATAAGAATGCTCCTGAAGGCATTTTAGGCAGAATTGGGCACTTTTGCATGAAAAGTCACAATCCAACTTGAATGTCGAAATCTCTTTGAAAAATGCTTTTTTGACCTGAAAATGCCATTAAACGACGTTTCTCATCATAAGAATGCTTCTGAAGGCATTTTAGGCCGAATTGGGCACTTTTGCATGAAAAGTCAAAATCCAACCTGAAATGTTGAAATCGCTTGAAAAATGCTTTTCTGAGCTGGAAATGCCTTTAAACGACATTTCTCATCATAAGAATGCTCCTGAAGGCATTTTATGCAGAATTGGGCACTTTTGCATGAAAAGTCACAATCCAACTTGAAATGTCGAAATCTCTTTGAAAAATGCTTTTCTGAGCTGGAAATGCCTTTAAACGACATTTCTCATCATAAGAATGCTCCTGAAGGCATTTTAGGCAGATTTGGGCACTTTTGCATGAAAGGTCACAATCCAACTTGAATGTCGAAATCTCTTTGAAAAATGCTTTTCTGAGCTGGAAATGCCTTTAAACGACATTTCTCATCATAAGAATGCTCCTGAAGGCATCTTAGGCAGAATTGGGCACTTTTGCATGAAAAGTCACAATCCAGCTTGAAATGTCGAAATCTCTTTGAAAAATGCTTTTCTGAGCTGGAAATGCCTTGAAACGACATTTCTCATCATAAGAATGCTCCTGAAGGCATTTTAGGCAGAATTGGGCACTTTTGCATAAAAAAAGTCACAATCCGACTTGAAATTTCGAAATCTCTTTGAAAAATGCTTTTCTGAGCTGGAAATGCCTTTTAACGACGTTTCTCATCATAAGAATGCTCCTGAAGGCATTTTAGGCAGAATTGGGCACTTTTGCATGAAAAGTCACAATCCAACTTGAATGTTGAAATCTCTTGGCAAAATGCTTTTCTGATCTGGAAATGCCTTTAAACGACATTTCTCATCATAAGAATGCTCCTGAAGGCATTTTAGGCAGAATTGGGCACTTTTACATGAAAAGTCACAATCCAACTTGAAATGTCGAAATCTCTTTGAAATATGCTTTTCTGAGCTGGAAATGCATTTAAACGACATTTCTCATCATAAGAATGTTCCTGAAGGCATTTTATGCAGAATTGGGCACTTTTGCATGAAAAGTCACAAATCAAATTGAAATGTGGAAATCTCTTTGCAAAATGCTTTTCTGAGCTGGAAATGCCTTTAAACGACATTTCTCGCCATAAGAATGCTCCTGAAGTCACTTTAGGCAGAAATGGGCACTTTTGCTTGAAAAGTCATGATCCGACATGAAATGTTGAAATCTCTTTGAAAAATGCTTTTCTGAGCTGGAAATGCCTTTTAACGACGTTTCTCATCATAAGAATGCTCCTGAAGGCATTTTAGGCAGAATTGGGCACTTTTGCATGAAAAGTCACAATCCAACTTGAATGTTGAAATCTCTTGGCAAAATGCTTTTCTGATCTGGAAATGCCTTTAAACGACATTTCTCATCATAAGAATGCTCCTGAAGGCATTTTAGGCAGAATTGGGCACTTTTACATGAAAAGTCACAATCCAACTTGAAATGTCGAAATCTCTTTGAAATATGCTTTTCTGAGCTGGAAATGCATTTAAACGACATTTCTCATCATAAGAATGTTCCTGAAGGCATTTTATGCAGAATTGGGCACTTTTGCATGAAAAGTCACAAATCAAATTGAAATGTGGAAATCTCTTTGCAAAATGCTTTTCTGAGCTGGAAATGCCTTTAAACGACATTTCTCGCCATAAGAATGCTCCTGAAGTCACTTTAGGCAGAAATGGGCACTTTTGCTTGAAAAGTCATGATCCGACATGAAATGTTGAAATCTCTTTGCAAAATGCTTTTATGAGCTGGAAATGCCTTTAAACGAAATTTCTCATCATAAGAATGTTCCTGAAGGCATTTTATGCAGAATTGGGCACTTTTGCATGAAAAGTCACAATCCAATTTGAAATGTGGAAATCTCTTTGAAAAATGCTTTTCTGAGCTGGAAATGCCTTTACACGACATTTCTCATCATAAGAATGCTCCTGAAGGCATTTTAGGCAGAATTGGGCACTTTTGCATTAAAAAAGTCACAATCCGACTTGAAATTTCGAAATCTCTTTGAAAAATGCTTTTCTGAGCTGGAAATGCCTTTTAACGACGTTTCTCATCATAAGAATGCTCCTGAAGGCATTTTAGGCAGAATTGGGCACTTTTGCATGAAAAGTCACAATCCAACTTGAATGTCGAAATCTCTTTGAAAAATGCTTTTTTGACCTGAAAATGCCATTAAACGACGTTTCTCATCATAAGAATGCTTCTGAAGGCATTTTAGGCCGAATTGGGCACTTTTGCATGAAAAGTCAAAATCCAACCTGAAATGTTGAAATCGCTTGAAAAATGCTTTTCTGAGCTGGAAATGCCTTTAAACGACATTTCTCATCATAAGAATGCTCCTGAAGGCATTTTATGCAGAATTGGGCACTTTTGCATGAAAAGTCACAATCCAACTTGAAATGTCGAAATCTCTTTGAAAAATGCTTTTCTGAGCTGGAAATGCCTTTAAACGACATTTCTCATCATAAGAATGCTCCTGAAGGCATTTTAGGCAGATTTGGGCACTTTTGCATGAAAGGTCACAATCCAACTTGAATGTCGAAATCTCTTTGAAAAATGCTTTTCTGAGCTGGAAATGCCTTTAAACGACATTTCTCATCATAAGAATGCTCCTGAAGGCATCTTAGGCAGAATTGGGCACTTTTGCATGAAAAGTCACAATCCAGCTTGAAATGTCGAAATCTCTTTGAAAAATGCTTTTCTGAGCTGGAAATGCCTTGAAACGACATTTCTCATCATAAGAATGCTCCTGAAGGCATTTTAGGCAGAATTGGGCACTTTTGCATAAAAAAAGTCACAATCCGACTTGAAATTTCGAAATCTCTTTGAAAAATGCTTTTCTGAGCTGGAAATGCCTTTTAACGACGTTTCTCATCATAAGAATGCTCCTGAAGGCATTTTAGGCAGAATTGGGCACTTTTGCATGAAAAGTCACAATCCAACTTGAATGTCGAAATCTCTTTGAAAAATGCTTTTTTGACCTGAAAATGCCATTAAACGACGTTTCTCATCATAAGAATGCTTCTGAAGGCATTTTAGGCCGAATTGGGCACTTTTGCATGAAAAGTCAAAATCCAACCTGAAATGTTGAAATCGCTTGAAAAATGCTTTTCTGAGCTGGAAATGCCTTTAAACGACATTTCTCATCATAAGAATGCTCCTGAAGGCATTTTATGCAGAATTGGGCACTTTTGCATGAAAAGTCACAATCCGACTTGAAATGTCGAAATCTCTTTGAAAAATGCTTTTCTGAGCTGGAAATGCCTTTAAACGACATTTCTCATCATAAGAATGCTCCTGAAGGCATTTTAGGCAGATTTGGGCACTTTTGCATGAAAGGTCACAATCCAACTTGAATGTCGAAATCTCTTTGAAAAATGCTTTTCTGAGCTGGAAATGCCTTTAAACGACATTTCTCATCATAAGAATGCTCCTGAAGGCATCTTAGGCAGAATTGGGCACTTTTGCATGAAAAGTCACAATCCAGCTTGAAATGTCAAAATCTCTTTGAAAAATGCTTTTCTGAGCTGGAAATGCCTTGAAACGACATTTCTCATCATAAGAATGCTCCTGAAGGCATTTTAGGCAGAATTGGGCACTTTTGCATGAAAAGTCACAATCCAACTTGAAATGTCGAAATCTCTTTGAAATATGCTTTTCTGAGCTGGAAATGCATTTAAACGACATTTCTCATCATAAGAATGCTCTTGAAGGCATTTTAGGCAGAATTGGGCACTTTTGCATGAAAAGTCACAATCCAACTTGAAATGTCGAAATCTCTTTGCAAAATGCTTTTTTTGAGCTGGAAATGCCTTTAAACGACATTTCTCATCATAAGAATGCTCCTGAAGGCATTTTAGGCAGAATTGGGCACTTTTGTATGAAAAGTCACAATCCAATTTGAAATGTGGAAATCTCTTTGCAAAATGCTTTTCTGAGCTGGAAATGCCTTTAAACGACATTTCTCATCATAAGAATGCTCCTGAAGGCATTTTAGGCAGAATTGGGCACTTTTGCATGAAAAGTCACAATCCAGCTTTAAATGTGGAATTCTCTTTGAAAAATGTTTTTCTGAGCTGGAAATGCCTTTAAACGACATTTCTCATCATAAGAATGCTCCTGGAGTCATTTTAGGCAGATTTGGGCACTTTTGCTTGAAAAGTCACAATCTGACTTGAAATGTTGAAATCTCTTGGCAAAATGCTTTTCTGAGCTGGAAATGCCTTTAAGCGACATTTCTCATCATAAGAATGCTCCTGAAGGGATTTAAGGCAGAATTGGGCACTTTTGCATGAAAAGTCACAATCCAACATGAAATGTTGAAATCTCTTTGCAAAATGCTTTTATGAGCTGGAAATGCCTTTAAACGACATTTCTCATCATAAGAATGCTCCTGAAGGCATTTTAAGCAGATTTGGGCACTTTTGCATGAAAAGTCACAATCCAACTTGAAATGTCGAAATCTCTTTGAAAAATGCTTTTCTGAGCTGGAAATGCCTTTACACGACATTTCTCATCATAAGAATGCTCCTGAAGGCATTTTAGGCAGAATTGGGCACTTTTGCATGAAAAGTCACATTTTTTTTATTTATTTTTTATTTACCCTTTATTTTACCAGGTGATGTCCCATTGAGATATTCAAATCTCTTTTGCAAGGGAGCCCTGGAGCAACAATCCAATCCAACTTGAAATGTGGAAATCTCTTTGCAAAATGCTTTTCTGAGCTGGAAATGCCTTTAAACGACAATTCTCATCATAAGAATGCTCCTGAAGGCATTTTAGGCAGAATTGGGCACTTTTGCATGAAAAGTCACAATCCAACTTGAAATGTGGAAATCTCTTTGCAAAATGCTTTTCTGAGCTGGACATGCCTTTAAATGACATTTCTCATCATAAGAATGCTCCTGAAGGCATTTTAGGCAGAATTGGGCACTTTTGCATGAAAAGTCACAATCCGACTTGAAATGTCGAAATCTCTTTGAAAAATGCTTTTCTGAGCTGGAAATGCCTTTAAACGACATTTCTCATCATAAGAATACTCCTGAAGGCATTTTAGGCAGAATTGGGCACTTTTGCATGAAAAATCACAATCCGACTTGAAATGTCGAAATCTCTTTGAAAAATGCTTTTCTGAGCTGGAAATGCCTTTACACGACATTTCTCATCATAAGAATGCTCCTGAAGGCATTTTAGGCAGAATTGGGCACTTTTGCATGAAAAGTCACAATCCGAATTGAAATGTCGAAATCTCTTTGAAAAATGCTTTTCTGCGCTGGAAATGCCTTTAAACGACATTTCTCATCATAAGTATGCCCCTGAAGGCATTTTAGGCAGAATTGGGCACTTTTGCATTAAAAAAGTCACAATCCGACTTGAAATTTCGAAATCTCTTTGAAAAATGCTTTTCTGAGCTGGAAATGCCTTTAAACGACATTTCTCATCATAAGAATGCTTCTGAAGGCATTTTAGGCAGAATTGGGCACTTTTGCATGAAAAGTCACAATCCGACTTGAAATGTCGAAATCTCTTTGAAAAAATCTTTTCTGAGCTGGAAATGCCTTTAAACGACATTTCTCATCATATGAATGCTCCTGAAGGCATTTTAGGCAGAATTGGGCACTTTTGCATGAAAAATCACAATCCGACTTGAAATGTCGAAATCTCTTTGAAAAATGCTTTTCTGAGCTGGAAATGCCTTTAAACGACATTTCTCATCATAAGAATGCTCCTGAAGGCATTTTAGGCAGAATTGGGCACTTTTGCATGAAAAGTCACAATCCAACTTGAAATTTCGAAATCTCTTTGAAAAATGCTTTTCTGAGCTGTAAATGCCTTTAAACAACTTTTCTCATCATAAGAATGCTCCTGAAGGCAATTTAGGCAGATTTGGGCACTTTTGCATGAAAAGTCACAATCCGACTTGAAATGTTGAAATCTCTTTGAAAAATGCTTTTCTGAGCTGGGAATGCCTTTGAACGACATTTCTCATCATAAGAATGCTCCTGAAGGCATTTTAGGCAGAATTGGGCACTTTTGCATGAAAAGTCACAATCCGACTTGAAATGTTGAAATCTCTTGGCAAAATGCTTTTCTGAGCTGGAAATGCCTTTAAACAACATTTCTCATCATAAGAATGCTCCTGAAGGCATTTAAGACAGAATTGGGCACTTTTGCATGAAAAGTCACAATCCGACATGAAATGTTGAAATCTCTTTGCAAAATGCTTTTATGAGTTGGAAATGCCTTTAAACGACATTTCTCATCATAAGAGTGCTCCTGAAGGCATTTTAGGCAGAATTGGGCACTTTTGCATGAAAATTCACAATCCGACTTGAAATGTTGAAATCTCTTGGCAAAATGCTTTTCTGATCTGGAAATGCCTTTAAACGACATTTCTCATCATAAGAATGCTCCTGAAGGCATTTTATGCAGAATTGGGCACTTTTGCATGAAAAGTCACAATCCGACTTGAAATGTCGAAATCTCTTTGAAAAATGCTTTTCTGAGCTGGAAATGCCTTTAAACGACATTTCTCATCATAAGAATGCTCCTGAAGGCATCTTAGGCAGAATTGGGCACTTTTGCATGAAAAGTCACAATCCAGCTTGAAATGTCGAAATCTCTTTGAAAAATGCTTTTCTGAGCTGGAAATGCCTTGAAACGACATTTCTCATCATAAGAATGCTCCTGAAGGCATTTTAGGCAGAATTGGGCACTTTTGCATGAAAAGTCACAATCCAACTTGAAATGTCGAAATCTCTTTGAAATATGCTTTTCTGAGCTGGAAATGCCTTTAAACGACATTTCTCATCATAAGAATGCTCCTGAAGGCATTTTAGGCAGAATTGGGCACTTTTGCATGAAAAGTCACAATCCAACTTGAAATGTCGAAATCTCTTTGCAAAATGCTTTTTTTGAGCTGGAAATGCCTTTAAACGACATTTCTCATCATAAAAATGCTCCTGAAGTCATTTTAGGCAGATTTGGGCACTTTTGCTTGAAAAGTCACAATCTGACTTGAAATGTTGAAATCTCTTGGCAAAATGCTTTTCTGAGCTGGAAATGCCTTTAAGCGACATTTCTCATCATAAGAACGCTCCTGAAGGCATTTAAGGCAGAATTGGGCACTTTTGCATGAAAAGTCACAATCCAACATGAAATGTTGAAATCTCTTTGCAAAATGCTTTTATGAGCTGGAAATGCCTTTAAACGACATTTCTCATCATAAGAATGCTCCTGAAGTCATTTTCGGCAGATTTGGGCACTTTTGCATGAAAAGTCACAATCCAGCTTGAAATGTGGAAATCTCTTTGCAAAATGCTTTTCTGAGCTGGAAATGCCTTTAAACGACATTTCTCATCATAAGAATGCTCCTGAAGGCATTTTAGGCAGAATTGGGCACTTTTACATGAAAAGTCACAAATCAAATTGAAATGTGGAAATCTCTTTGCAAAATGCTTTTCTGAGCTGGAAATGCCTTTAAACGACATTTCTCATCATAAGAATTCACCTGAAGGCATTTTATGCAGAATTGGGCACTTTTGCATGAAAAGTCACAATCCGACTTGAAATGTCGAAATCTCTTTGAAAAATGCTTTTCTGAGCTGGAAATGCCTTTAAACGACATTTCTCATCATATGAATGCTCCTGAAGGCATTTTAGGCAGAATTGGGCACTTTTGCATGAAAAGTCACAATCCGACTTGAAATGTCGAAATCTCTTTGAAAAATGCATTTCTGAGCTGGAAATGCCTTTAAACGACATTTCTCATCATATGAATGCTCCTGAATGCATTTTAGGCAGAATTGGGCACTTTTACATGAAAAGTCACAATCCAACTTAAAATGTCGAAATCTCTTTGAAAAATGTTTTTCTGAGCTGGAAATGCCTTTAAACGACATTTCTCATCATAAGAATGCTCCTGAAGTCATTTTAGGCAGAATTGGGCACTTTTGCATGAAAAGTCACAATCCAACTTGAAATGTCGAAATCTCTTTGTAAAATGCTTTTCTGAGCTGGAAATGCCTTTAAACGACATTTCTCGCCATAAGAATGCTCCTGAAGTCATTTTAGGCAGAAATGGGCACTTTTGCTTGAAAAGTCACGATCCGACATGAAATGTTGAAATCTCTTTGCAAAATGCTTTTATGAGCTGGAAATGCCTTTAAACGAAATTTCTCATCATAAGAATGTTCCTGAAGGCATTTTAGGCAGAATTGGGCACTTTTGCATGAAAAGTCACAATCCAACTTGAAATGTCGAAATCTCTTTGCAAAATGCTTTTATGAGCTGGAAATGCCTTTAAACGACATTTCTCATCATAAGAATGCTTCTGAAGGCATTTTAGGCAGAATTGGGCACTTTTGCATGAAAAGTCACAATCCGACTTGAAATGTCGAAATCTCTTTGAAAAATGCTTTTCTGAGCTGGAAATGCCTTTAAACGACATTTCTCATCATATGAATGCTCCTGAAGGCATTTTAGGCAGAATTGGGCACTTTTGCATGAAAAATCACAATCCGACTTGAAATGTCGAAATCTCTTTGAAAAATGCTTTTCTGAGCTGGAAATGCCTTTAAACGACATTTCTCATCATAAGAATGCTCCTGAAGGCATTTTAGGCAGAATTGGGCACTTTTGCATGAAAAGTCACAATCCAACTTGAAATTTCGAAATCTTGTTGAAAAATGCTTTTCTGAGCTGTAAATGCCTTTAAACAACTTTTCTCATCATAAGAATGCTCCTGAAGGCAATTTAGGCAGATTTGGGCACTTTTGCATGAAAAGTCACAATCCGACTTGAAATGTTGAAATCTCTTTGAAAAATGCTTTTCTGAGCTGGGAATGCCTTTGAACGACATTTCTCATCATAAGAATGCTCCTGAAGGCATTTTAGGCAGAATTGGGCACTTTTGCATGAAAAGTCACAATCCGACTTGAAATGTTGAAATCTCTTGGCAAAATGCTTTTCTGAGCTGGAAATGTCTTTAAACAACATTTCTCATCATAAGAATGCTCCTGAAGGCATTTAAGACAGAATTGGGCACTTTTGCATGAAAAGTCACAATCCGACATGAAATGTTGAAATCTCTTTGCAAAATGCTTTTATGAGCTGGAAATGCCTTTAAACGACATTTCTCATCATAAGAGTGCTCCTGAAGGCATTTTAGGCAGAATTGGGCACTTTTGCATGAAAATTCACAATCCGACTTGAAATGTTGAAATCTCTTGGCAAAATGCTTTTCTGATCTGGAAATGCCTTTAAACGACATTTCTCATCATAAGAAAGCTCCTGAAGGCATTTTATGCAGAATTGGGCACTTTTGCATGAAAAGTCACAATCCGACTTGAAATGTCGAAATCTCTTTGAAAAATGCTTTTCTGAGCTGGAAATGCCTTTAAACGACATTTCTCATCATAAGAATGCTCCTGAAGGCATTTTAGGCAGATTTGGGCACTTTTGCATGAAAAGTCAAAATCCGACTTGAAATGTTGAAGTCTCTTTGAAAAATGCTTTTCTGAGCTGTAAATGCCTTTAAACAACTTTTCTCATCATAAGAATGCTCCTGAAGGCAATTTAGGCAGATTTGGGCACTTTTGCATGAAAAGTCACAATCCGACTTGAAATGTTGAAATCTCTTTGAAAAATGCTTTTCTGAGCTGGGAATGCCGTTGAACGACATTTCTCATCATAAGAATGCTCCTGAAGGCATTTTAGGCAGAATTGGGCACTTTTGCATGAAAAGTCACAATCCGACTTGAAATGTTGAAATCTCTTGGCAAAATGCTTTTCTGAGCTGGAAATGCCTTTAAACAACATTTCTCATCATAAGAATGCTCCTGAAGGCATTTAAGACAGAATTGGGCACTTTTGCATGAAAAGTCACAATCCGACATGAAATGTTGAAATCTCTTTGCAAAATGCTTTTATGAGCTGGAAATGCCTTTAAACGACATTTCTCATCATAAGAGTGCTCCTGAAGGCATTTTAGGCAGAATTGGGCACTTTTGCATTAAAATTCACAATCCGACTTGAAATGTTGAAATCTCTTTGAAAAATGCTTTTCTGAGCTGGAAATGCCTTTAAACAACATTTCTCATCATAAGAATGCTCCTGAAGGCATTTTAGGCAGTTGGTCATTTTGCATGAAAAGTCACAATCCGACTTGAAATGTCGAAATCTCTTTGAAAAATGCTTTTTCTGAGCTGGAAATGCCTTTAAACGACATTTCTCATCATAAGAATGCTCCTGAAGGCATTTTAGGCAGTTGGTCATTTTGCATGAAAAGTCACAATCCGACATGAAATGTTGAAATCTCTTTGCAAAATGCTTTTCTGAGCTGGAAATGCTTTTAAACGACATTTCTCATCATAAGAATGCTCCTGAAGGCATTTCAGGCAGAATTGGGCACTTTTGCATGAAAAGTCACTATCCGACTTGAAATGTCGAAATCTCTTTGCAAAATGCTTTTCTGAGCTGGAAATGCCTTTAAACGACATTTCTCATCATAAGAATGCTCCTGAAGGCATTTAAGGCAGAATTGGGCACTTTTGCATGAAAAGTCACAATCAGACATGAAATGTTGAAATCTCTTTGCAAAATGCTTTTCTGAGCTGGAAATGCCTTTAAACGACATTTCTCATCATAAGAATGCTCCTGAAGGCATTTTAGGCAGAATTGGGCACATTTGCATGAAAAGTCACAATCCAACTTGAAATGTGGAAATCTCTTTGATAAATGCTTTTCTGAGCTGGAAATGCCTTTAAACGACATTTCTCGCCATAAGAATGCTCCTGAAGGCATTTTAGGCAGTTGGGCACTTTTGCATGAAAAGTCACAATCCGACTTGAAATGTCGAAATCTCTTTGATAAATGCTTTTTCTGAGCTGGAAATGCCTTTAAACGACATTTCTCATCATAAGAATGCTCCTGAAGGCATTTAAGGCAGAATTGGGCACTTTTGCATGAAAAGTCACAATCCGACATGAAATGTTAAAATCTCTTTGTAAAATGTTTTTCTGAGCTGGAAATGCCTTTGAACGACATTTCTCATCATAAGAATGCTCCTGAAGGCATTTTAGGCAGAATTGGGCACTTTTGCATGAAAAGTCACAATCCGACTTGAAATGTTGAAATCTCTTGGCAAAATGCTTTTCTGAGCTGGAAATGTCTTTAAACAACATTTCTCATCATAAGAATGCTCCTGAAGGCATTTAAGACAGAATTGGGCACTTTTGCATGAAAAGTCACAATCCGACATGAAATGTTAAAATCTCTTTGTAAAATGCTTTTCTGAGCTGGAAATGCCTTTGAACGACATTTCTCATCATAAGAATGCTCCTGAAGCATTTTAGGCAGAATTGGGCACTTTTGCATGAAAAGTCACAATCCGACTTGAAATGTTGAAATCTCTTGGCAAAATGCTTTTCTGAGCTGGAAATGTCTTTAAACAACATTTCTCATCATAAGAATGCTCCTGAAGGCATTTAAGACAGAATTGGGCACTTTTGCATGAAAAGTCACAATCCGACATGAAATGTTGAAATCTCTTTGCAAAATGCTTTTATGAGCTGGAAATGCCTTTAAACGACATTTCTCATCATAAGAGTGCTCCTGAAGGCATTTTAGGCAGAATTGGGCACTTTTGCATGAAAATTCACAATCCGACTTGAAATGTTGAAATCTCTTGGCAAAATGCTTTTCTGAGCTGGAAATGCCTTTAAACGACATTTCTCATCATAAGAATGCTCCTGAAGGCATTTTAGGCAGAATTGGGCACTTTTGCATGAAAAGTCACAATCCAGCTTGAAATGTGGAAATCTCTTTGAAAAATGCTTTTCTGAGCTGGAAATGCCTTTAAACGACATTTCTCATCATAAGAATGCTCATGAAGTCATTTTAGGCAGATTTGGGCACTTTTGCTTGAAAAGTCACAATCTGACTTGAAATGTTGAAATCTCTTGGCAAAATGCTTTTCTGAGCTGGAAATGCCTTTAAGCGACATTTCTCATCATAAGAATGCTCCTGAAGGCATTTAAGGCAGAATTGGGCACTTTTGCATGAAAAGTCACAATCCAACATGAAATGTTGAAATCTCTTTGCAAAATGCTTTTATGAGCTGGAAATGCCTTTAAACGACATTTCTCATCATAAGAATGCTCCTGAAGGCATTTTAGGCAGATTTGGGCACTTTTGCATGAAAAGTCACAATCCAACTTGAAATGTCGAAATCTCTTTGAAAAATGCTTTTCTGAGCTGGAAATGCCTTTACACGACATTTCTCATCATAAGAATGCTCCTGAAGGCATTTTAGGCAGAATTGGGCACTTTTGCATGAAAAGTCACAATCCGACTTGAAATGTCGAAATCTCTTTGAAAAATGCTTTTCTGAGCTGGAAATGCCTTTAAACGACATTTCTCATCATATGAATGCTCCTGAAGCCATTTTATGCAGAATTGGGCACTTTTGCATGAAAAGTCACAATCCGAATTGAAATGTCGAAATCTCTTTGAAAAATGTTTTTCTGAGCTGGAAATGCCTTTAAACGACATTTCTCATCATAAGAATGCTCCTGAAGGCATTTTAGGCAGAATTGGGCACTTTTGCATGAAAAGTCACAATCCGACTTGAAATGTTGAAGTCTCTTTGAAAAATGCTTTTCTAAGCTGAAAATGCCTTTAAACGAAATTTCTCATCATAAGAATGCTCCTGAAGGCATTTTAGGCAGAATTGGGCACTTTTGCATGAAAAGTCACAATCCAACTTGAAATGTCAAAATCTCTTTGTAAAATGCTTTTCTGAGCTGGAAATGCCTTTAAACGACATTTCTCATCATAAGAATTCTCCTGAAGGCATTTTATGCAGAATTGGGCACTTTTGCATGAAAAGTCACAATCCGACTTGAAATGTCGAAATCTCTTTGAAAAATGCTTTTCTGAGCTGGAAATGCCTTTAAACGACATTTCTCATCATATGAATGCTCCTGAAGGCATTTTAGGCAGAATTGGGCACTTTTGCATGAAAAGTCACAATTCGACTTGAAATGTCGAAATCTCTTTGAAAAATGCATTTCTGAGCTGGAAATGCCTTTAAACGACATTTCCCATCATATGAATGCTCCTGAATGCATTTTAGGCAGAATTGGGCACTTTTACATGAAAAGTCACAATCCAACTTAAAATGTCGAAA